>NC_087253.1:24542500-24560000 GCF_037042905.1 Lytechinus pictus | reverse complement strand
CTTTGCTACAAAAGGTGAGGGTTTACAGGTCAAAATTATGAAGAAAATACAAACGCAATAAACGTAATAAGCATGATAAGGGTCTTGAATAGTAAAGGTCCGTCGACCGCACCCTGTTGGCCGGTTAATACCTCAGAACTTGGGCAACGTTTAGGGTGCATTTTAGGATGTTTAAGTAGCATAACTGGATTAATCATGTCTGTTGAACCACTTACGCACATAATTTGTCTGCTTTCGTATGATGTATATGTATCTCTTTCATCATTATAAACATCACCACTTTATAAGTTACTAAGCACCATAGTTCATGCATCAGGCCTGGAATTAAGTTCGATAAAGACAGCTCTGGTAAGGTGTCTGTAAGTCCCCACATTCATTCAGTAATTGATCTCGTCATGAAACAAGACAGCTTCGCATTCCTAGCCCAATTAATAAGTGGATCAACACAGCGACTGTCGTCTATCCTACCTGCATGTTACTCTCTCCTCTCTAATCGTGACAATTATTGTTTCAACATTAAAGACAAACAACACTCATGACAAAGTTTGTCATTGGGCATGTTGGAAGTATTCAATTCAATTCAATTTCAATTCAATTCAATTCAATTCAAATTTATTTGCATTCTTCAACATAATATAAATAAGTACAAGATAAATTGATTCAATTTAAACAAAAGCATGAACAAGATTCAACATTGAATAAATGATATACATATTCAATAAGTGATTCAAATATAGATTAACGTGCATGTCAATTTTAAATCAATATAATCAATATAAATAAATATAATTAAAATCAATATAAGTATATATCATGAGAAGAATGGAGGGGTCCACTAAAAAGCAAAGCTTGTAGAATGTGGACCCCTCAACTTTAAAGAAACACAATTATATTTTCTCATCGGGAAAGACGGACATAATTGCTAGCATTTTGTTTTGGTTTTGTTAGTTTCTATGAGCAAAGGTGTAGTGGTGTGTAATTTTCACATGTCTCTCGAATCAAGAGCCGAGGGTTCGAATCTCTGGCTGATATGAATGTCAATAATAGTGAGGAACTAGTGCATATATATATCAAATTCGAATTCGTAAGTATCCAATTATACCACAGGGTTGTTTATATTTCACTGAAAGGCCTATGCAACACGGGTTTAAAGTGGACTCTGTAGTGGGATCTGGGTCGTTAGAGGGCGTCACTCGTGCGCACTCTCTGAAATTATTACCTGAAACTATTAAGGCGAACACTAATGGCACCTAATTACAATTCATTATACGCATTACTTCTATTGCCAACATGGGCGCAATTAATATCAAGTGGCATATAAATTGGGAGTGTACAATTATTGTTTCATCGGTAAACGGCTAGAGAGGTATCTTTTTGATGAATGGCTGCAATTTCAACATAATTATCTCTGGTCAGATTGACTAGGAAATCGAATGCGCCACTCTTCGTTCAGGGTAAAAATTACCAACTAAGGTCCGATAAGACACAGTGAGGGTCAAATCTTACTCAAAAGTGGTCACTATTCTCGTCACTTTGGTCATGAAACAGTTGTTATGTGAGCATGGTCGGGCAAGCACTGTCCCTCGTTGCCAATGCACCCCACTGACCTCCCATGCTGTGAACTACTTACGTCGATGTCCTAGCGAACATGGACATTGAAAAGCTCTTACTGTCTTTTCAACTGGGATTCGAACCTTAAACCCTTGGATAAAGAGTCGGGTGAATGAACCACCATACCACGTCACAAAGGAAACTGAAAAGCTGTAGACTTTTGTCAAGCCAAAATCACGATGATCAGACATTATTGATCCAAAGATTATCTATCACTCTAGCCACAAAACAACACCTGTTATCATAGAAATGAATCATAGACCGACTTCACCACCTCATGGACGGAGAAAGAGAATTAGGAGAAGAACAAAAAATATGGAGAGGGGGGGGGGAGAGTGAGAGAGGGGATATACATTTAGAAAAGGGGAAAAGAGACAGACGAAGAGATACAGAGGGGGAGAGAGGGAGAGAGAGAAGGGAAGAGGGGGGGGGGGGCTCGGAGAGGGCGGGGTCGAATGTGTGTGTTTTTAGGGTGGAAAGGAATTGATTATGACATTTAAGAAGAGCTCTAAGCTCACAAGTGTTACCTATATATTTGATATATTATAAAACTGTTTACATTTCAAATATGCTCCTGATAGTCATGATAGTTACTATTTAGTCTGTGCTTCAAACAGTTGAAATATACATATGACCGAATTCACCATCCCACTTTCTTTCCATACACTGTAAAAAATGAAGTGCTAATTTAGCACTTACAGTGCTTGTATAGTGACTGCACTACGAGTGCTGATTTTCTAGTTCAAATTTAAACTAGAAAATCAGCACTCGTAGTGCAGTCACTATACAAGCACTGTAAGTGCTAAATTAGCACCTCATTTTTTAAAGTCTATGTGTTACAATCATTATCCCTGGCAGAAAAAATAAAAATGATGATTATCAGTAATGATAGGTGTATGTATTGGACCATGGACCAAGCAACAAAGTGTCTATAACTCTATATTATCCTGAGTGCTGTTTGATCCATATGAGCAACATTAAATACAACATTCATCAAAGCCCAGGGTTTTTTTTTCAGAAAGACCTGTGTTATTAACCAAAGTCTTTGAGCATAACCGCATCATTTTACAAAGATGTAACAGATGTCATTAAGCCTTAATGTTACGCTGAATCATACACAAAACAAGGACAGTCAAACCTTACTTTTAGAACACGAACACAGCCAAGTTTCATGATGAAAATGCCATACATAACTTTCATAACCTATCATCGTGATCATACATGCAGGCCTATTACATACATCGTTTTAGGATGGGTATTTTAAACCATTACGCCTGAAGATTATCATAAAGAGTAGTGTCTGAATTGGCAAATGGCAAATCTTTCAGTTTACTGTTTCAATATTGAGATTCCAACCTGAGATAGGCTTACACATTATATTAAATGAATAAAAAAAAGCACGCGCTTCGCGATTGCAATTTTGTTTAGAACCATATAATCGTGTTCAAGATTACGAAAAAAGTGTTTGAAATAGATTAAATGTCCCAGGTCAGCCATGTCATGTATATCAACTTGAATTCAAGCTCGCGTTTCGCGCTAGGATTATTGTTTAGTAAGATACATATCGTATGAAATGATTAACATTATAAATAATAATAATATAGGATTTGTATAGCACACGTATCCCCCTTGCTAGGTGCTCAAGGTGCTCCTATATACCCCGGCTAAGCTAGTCTACCGATTCCGGTGCGCACAGCTTTTTGAGGAATTGCTTCCTGCCGGTACCCAATTACTTCACCTGGGTTGAGTGCAGCACAATGTGGATAAATTTCTTGCTGAAGGAAAACACGCCATGGCTTGGAATCGAACCCACGTCCCTTAGATTGAAAAAAAACGAGAATCTTAACCACTAGACCACGACGCCCCTATGCCATTATGCCATAAAAACAAGAAATCAACGCCCCCAATATTAATTCAGACTTCCATAAAGTTACTTTCAACCTGGCCGGTGATGGTAACACCTTTGTGTGACTCATGGTCAGTATGGGTGACCTCAGGAAACCCTAGGGGTCAGTACCGGGGAGTGACCACAACAAGGTCCGGTAATGCTGCACATTCATGACAGTCCCTGGATGGTAGCCAGGGTCCAGACCACGATGACCAATGACACGCATGGCCGATTGACTGACCAATGAGTTATGAGAATGATAGCTCCTTGGACTGACCAATAGACATGATAGACTGATGACTGACCGATTTGATGACCAACGTGTCGAAAATCTTGCTGCAGAAACTGTTTCCTACAATCGTAATAGTATAACGTGCAAAGTGTTTAAAAAGTACTCCAGTCTATTTGAATGAAACTTATGGAGTCAAATTAGAAAAGCAAATCGTTATCCAAATCGGATAAAATAAAACAAATTAATCATATTTTTCCCGGACTGGACATTTTAAAAGTTTAGCACAAATTTCGGCGAAACAGTTGTTGTTGGATATCTTCATGAATGTGCAATGAGCAAACTGATGGTGTATCTGCCTTTTATTTCATGAATTCTTTGTTTTTTTATGCTTCTCGTTCTTATGAACAAAATCATTGCGAAATTACATCTTTAATAATAACGCGAAATAATAATAGGACCCAAAGTTTAACCTATTTTGTTTTCTTAGAGCGACGAGTTCACAGAGAAACAATGTCTTCAAAAATAAAAATATGAAAATAACAAACAATACATTCATTAACTGGTAACAAAGCTTGGGAGCAATGTAAAATTGGATGAATAATTTGGAGGCCTGTAAGAGGGAAGGGAAAGAGAATAGGAAGTTGTGGTAAACCATGTGAACGCACTTCGAATTCATCAGGGAAAAGGGATTTCTTCAAAACGATTTTGTCACCCTCGAAATCATCATTTTCGAGAACAGCGGTAAACAAGTGAAATACCAACAACAAATCATTAGTGAAACGTGTTAGAGTGTGGTCTTTTAAACTGTCTTTTGATTTTAATCTAGGTTTTTAATTTTTGTTTCAATTCATTTTATGTGATAGCATTGATATGTCATGTAATTTCGATTGTGTACTGTATTTTACTTTATATTAATTGTATTTCATTTATTTTGTAAATCGTGCTATGTCTACAGGGCTCTTTTGTAAAGCAGGCCTTTGGGCTCTGAAAGGACTACTCTGATTTTAAATAAAACTGAATAAATAAATAAATAATTGTGAACTTGATTGGTTAAATGAGTAACTATACATTTATATCGATTATCTTCGTATCCATTGTTATTGATCTTGTTTGAAATGGTGATATCATTTGTTTACCAATGAGGCACGATAGCTCAGTCGGTAGATTCGTATTCCGGTGACCCGGGTTCGATTCCCACTTGGTGCGCTAGTGCCCTTTGGTAAGGCATTAATCCTCAGTACCAGGTCCTTCGGAGAGGACCTTAAGCCGTCGGTCCTCTGGTTGCTTGCTTACAAGCATTCATGCTTTCTTAGCAATCAGATAAAAAAATCACAACCACCACCACCATCATCACCCTAATCACCATTATCATCACTTTGTAATCATCATTATTACATTACTATTCATTATTGGCATTTATCCTTAATACACACGAAAAATGCTGTTTAAAATTTCATACAGTAGTTGTGTAACCGGTTTAAACCCATGGTTAATTTATCTAGAATTAAGTATTAAAAAACAACAACCTTGTTTAAACTGTTTTAACACCTACCGTAAGGTCATATTATAGTAAACAGTTCTGTAGTAAAGAAATCTAAACGGCGTTTTACTATGTAGTACCATAATCATCAACATTTATAGTTTCAAGTTTCAAGTCTCGAGTTTATTTATTCTTAACTCAACAATTGTATAAAACAAGTAATTATCATTATTGTAATAATTAAATATCATCATCATGTAGGTTTATAGCAAACTCTAACTTTAGAGAAGTCGGAAGACTGATACAAACAAAGATTAAAAAGTAAACATATTCACAATTTGATAAGTGAAGCGAAATAGTGAAATAATAGTATTAATTTATTATTCAGTATAGGCCTATTGTACTTAAAATCTATACATGTTTTTTATTTCTTTATCAAATGTAGGTTATTTTTCAATGTTTAAGAAACATATTGCAGTAATAACACATTATGATATGAATCTTATGAATGAAACGTGCATTCGACAATGGAACATGATTATTAATCGAAAACATTCCTAAGCATTGACCTTTACCGAGTAAAATAAATTTACTGGTGCAATCCTTTGAGCATTCGTACATGTTCACCGACGAATATAGAAACTCGTCGCCGACAAAATAGTCGAGCTGATTACCTTAAATTTATTGCTGACCTTTTTCGAACCATCATGCACCACCTTCGACAAGACTTAGCCTTTCATCCAGACCATGTTTATATTTAGATTCACCTATCAAATGAACATGCATCTCTCTATGCAAATGTATAAGTTGTGTTCATTCATTTCACTGGTAGCGTTGTAGGTATATGATGTCATGATCTATATAATTATTTAATTGCCATGTATATAAATACTGATGTCATTGAAAGAAACGAATGAAATAATATTCATTTTTTACATATACATGTATATCAATGGTACTTTTGGACTGGGAAAACACATAACACCACTTTCGACCTTGAGAAAAAAAAACACCTTACATTCTGTAGTATTCAAAAGGCAATGATTTTGCTGGTATCGCATCGCAATTTGCAATGCATTTTTTTATCACTGCTACACTACACATTTGTTTTGTGTAGCAATTTTTTAAAATAAGACTGCCTGGTCTGACCAAGTCATGTTTTCCCCGCTGACAAAATATGCTAATCAAATTTTGGTCCGGTGGTGAATTCACACTGTGATAGTATAAGTATTGACATTATTCCCTATGAATCGAGATTTAAGATTCAAGATTCGTATTTATCATTTTATCCATGAGTACAAGCAGGGATTCCTTCAGAGGATGGGGGGGGGGTTAAAATTTAGATTTGGGATGCTCTTCTTCCTGACTGGGAAAGAGCGATCAGTAAATGTTCATGCCAGACTGATACATATTCGAAGAATAGATGAGTGGTGAGGCTTTGATTCGTGCTAGTGAATGGCACCATTGAGTGATACCTGACAGCAAAACACAGGACGTCCCTGTATCGATGACTGATGGGTTTTCAGTCAGACCTAACAAGGGTAAGGGGGATGGGGCTGCAGGGGCGGAGAAGGGGGGGGTGCACTAAATATCAAGTTCGTCCTAGAAAAAAAAAACTAATATCTTATAGCATGTGAATATGCGTAACGAGGGAGAAGGGGGGGGGGGCTGGAGGGGCGAAGGTGCACCAAGTATCAATTTCGTCCTAGAAAAAAACCCTTATACACTGTAAAAAATGAAGTGCTATTTTAGCACTTAAAGTGCTTGTATAGTGACTGCACTACGAGTGGTGATTTTCTAGTTTAAATTTGAACTAAAAAATCAGCACTCGTAGTGCAGTCACTATACAAGCATTGTAAGTGCTAATTAGCACTTCATTTTTTTACAGTGTATATGCAGTATGTGTATATGCATGAGAAATGGACAGGAAATGGGGAGGGGATCTCTGTACCGATGACTAATAGGTTTTCAGTCAGACCATACGAGGGAGAAGGGGGGGGTGGGGCTGTAGGGGCGGAAGGGGTGCACTAAATATCAATTTTGTCCTAGAAAAAAACCCATATATAGTATTCTGTAGTATGTGTATACGCATGAGAAATGGACAGGGAAGGGGCGAGGGGTCCCTGTATCGATGACGGTTTTCACTCAAACGTATCGAGGGAGTGGGGGTCGGGGGGGGGGGGGGCTGGTGGTGCGTGAAGTTCTACAAACAAAATCATTGCAGCAAAGTTGAAACCTGGGTTATTGAAAGATTAAGAATAATATTAAAGCGAGCAAAATGCCTCAGCAGAAAACATGGAAATCAATGGCGGGGGGGGGGGGGTAAGAACTACAGATTTTTAAAATGAATATTCTATACTGGGAAAATGATGGGAGAATAGCAAACTGTAATCTTTTTATATTATGGAGGGAGTAAGATCCATGATATATGTGCGTGAGGGTGTGTTTGTATCCGTGTGTGAGCGTGTAAGGGAGCTTGAAGGAAAGGCGGAGGGGGGGGGGGCGGGTCCTGAGAAGCCAGCAATGGCGAGAATCCATGGCGGGGTGAAAAGCCAAAAAAGAAACAACTTGGCAAACAATTATCGGGCTCTCGTTCAAGTTTGTCTCTCTCATCTGAGAGGTCACGTGATCCGAGGGGATCGAGGCCCAACAATGGACCGTTTGATGAAGTCAATCAACGCGGTGAGACGAGGGCGAACATCTACTAGTATCTATTCACCTTATGACGCGACGATACCCCGGGCCAGCTAGACCCCGTCAGCAAGCCCAACCAACTAACCAACCAGACACAAGTGCTAATCCACCGTGTAAGCAGGTTTAAAGGGGGAAGTATATCATGATGTGAGGCTGATTTTGATATAATCAACTCAAGTTGAAAAAGAAGAAGTTGAAACTAGAGGAATGGGAGGAACATATCATCTTCATATGTACTTCGGTTAATCAGAAGTTACAAGCTAGTTATAACATGTATAAGCTACTGAAAGCGTGCTATGTGATTGGTTGAAAGCATATTTATCATAAAGTTGTTCTTGATAACAAGCCTTATGGTCGTGAAACACAATGTTCAATAATCAACAGAGATGCGCCGACTTTAGGGCTATAAGTTTTGAATGAGAATAGACCCCATTAATATAAAAATCATCCATCGAGCAGAAGAATCAATCTGAAACTCGTCATGCTCATTATAGAACAAAATGGTCACCAGAGATTATACGCTAAAATTATCATAAACAAAAACAATACATTATTATATTTAAAAACACTTCAAAAATTAAATTCGTCAAAAGAACTAACAAAAAAAAAAACTTCTGCCAATAATATTATACAGCAACAATCCTCCAGATGAAATCACATAAACCCCCCTATAAAATCTCTATTCTTTTATACCAGACAAGATTAATCGATATTCTAATGCAAAACAATATTATATATAGAAAAAAAAATACCTCGAAAGCATTATGGATTGTTTAACAAATATCACAGACGTGTCTAGATTTATATTGTTATAGGATTATATCCTATGCAATTTAATTGTAATATTTTTTTTCTTTTGAAAATGAGATAAACAAGAATATAAATACAAAATATTTATTTTCATGTTGTTGTAGAACGATGTAACGTTAACAACTTGCTTAACTTCCAACTTTCATTATTCTTCTCATTATTTTGTTTGGATTATCAGAAATGAGATTTGATTAAAACCAGCATGTATATAATTTACTTATTGCATTGCGAAGAAAATATCAGTGTTCCTCACACCATTCTCAATACAAAATATCCATTCAATTGATTTCCATAAGTACATCCATAACAGGGATAATGTGCCATGACATTAAATTTCCATGACGATCATTAAAAACAAATCATATTGGCGTTTATTATACTCACTGGCGATTCAATTATGAGAGGATTTCTCTCTATGAAAGAACAAACTGCTAATCACAGGCTCGTGTGACAGCCCAGCTTGTTAAATCGATAATTGTACGCAAATTGAGAATGATTTATGGATCATAAAAAACAGTGATATGTTCGCCATACAGAATTACTTTTGCCAGATTTATTGCCTCCCCAGACGTCCGAAGTCAAAGCATTCGTATCATCCAGTTTTATTACCATTAATTTCAAATCATGTTATTATTGGTATAATGTAAATGTAAATGCATCAATACAAATTGCCATAGTTTATGTTTAGCCACGCATGCTTGCTAATTCCGTAAACACAAAAGATAGAAAGAAAAAGGAAATCATGATTGCTGACACTAAAAGTGGATATTAGTAACTGATTACATAATATCATAGATAAAATATGAATAAACAACAATTTAAGTGTAATCATGCAATAGAAATAAAATTCGTTACTTGGAGGAGTATAAATAAATAACTTCACTACAGCTCCTGGAGATGCCATCGTAAAATTTTAGCTTCACACTCTTAAAAAGATTGGGCAAAAAAGGCCAAATTTTTAACCATCACTGGGCACCATACATTGTAAAAAATGAAGTGCTAATTTAGCACTTACAGTGCTTGTATAGTGACTGCACTATGAGTGCTAAATTAGCACTTAATTTTTTACAGAGTACTGTCCACACAACTATTGGTTGAAATCTGTCCAAATTGGGAAATAAAAACTAATAATTGGGTAATAAATTATCAATTAGATAATAATTGCCCAGGATATATATACTTTTTTACCAACATACATTACTCAACACAATAGACGATTAACACAATTTCCATGAACAAGAAAATAGTGTTTCGTGCAATATGTACCTTTCTATATAATCGGAAACTTTTTTACACACATTTCATTGTATTTTACAGATTTAGGGCCCTGAAAATGCCTCTGTCCCAAACATTAAAGTCATCCTACCTGCCCCCCCCCCCCCGATAAAAAAGGGGAAAATAATGCTGCTGCAGTTATTAGCATCATCATTCTCAAAAGCAATGCATTATTAAAACTTCATATATCTGTATATTTGGAGAGAAAAGAAAAGGTTGCTTACAACATGTGCAACAACTGAACAAGGTGACATCTTTAAACCGATCGTTGACTTCGTCAGTGGGACATTGCATTGCAATAATGATGCACAAATAAGCAAAAGTGAACAACCTATAAACATTATAGGGCCTATGCTAGATAACTGCAAATTATAAAATGTCATATTTTGCACATCATCGGACTCATCATGAATATTATTCCATACTACATATTTCGTGCACTGATCTCGTCATTCATTTTAATTTACAGCCTATACATGCTATACATGTACATGTAATTAGGTCTACAGACATATTCGAGTGTAAAGACCCACATACCCAATTTTGTGTAAGGTATGCGTGTAATATCTCAATGGAAATATGATTTCAATATTTCATTCCATAATGAACACCAGTGATCTAGAAAACAGTCAAGTAATTTTCCCCTCTTCTTTCTTTTCTATATCTCTCTCTCTGTTTTACTCTCCAACATTGGATGTATTTTCGCTCAAAAACAAATTGATTTTCAATAATAGCAAAGGTATTAATTAGAGAATGAAAAGGCGAGTTTTTAACATTTGGAATCGAAAACGGCTTAAAACCGGGCGTAATTGTCTCTTAAGCGTCTACGAAAAATCTGGAGGAATGCTTAAGCTGAAATGAAAATATTCAAAATAAATGAATAATAAAGAGAGCAATATTATCGATGTGGATGTTCCTTCAGACAGTTTATATTTTCATTTTACCGAGCTTTATCTTTTCTAAAACCATCCCAAATCTTGGCATATGGTAGAACAATCGATGTAAATGTAGTAGACAGACAGAGAGACAGAAAAGGAAAGAAAAAAGAGGAGAGAAAATAAGATGTGGGTAAGGTGGGTTAATTCCAGCTTTAAGTATGCCCATGCTTTATGGACAACGGATATTGATCAACATCCAAAAGAAGAACAGATACATCATCTTTCTTCATGCTGGTCTTTCTCATTAATCTACACGAATCTCTGATTATTTGATGAATTGATTTATTGACAAGGCTATCTGAGTAAAAGCAGAACAAACAATAAGCTTAAGATCCTCATGATCATTACAGTTTTGATAAACTCGAAACATTTTCAGTATACTTTTTATTCGCCCTATATCTGTGCATAAATCATGTGAAGTTGGATTACATCTTTGTTTTGAAAAAAAAAAGGCAGTGATAAGAATACCTTGTAAGTTGTATGAAGTGGGACTATAATTTTCTCTGCCAAATTAACACGATTTGACAACCCTTTTGACAATCAAATTTGATAGCCTGCCAAATTTCTGTTCCATATTGTTTTTTTGTACCTGACTTGGAAAAACCACAACTCTTAGAAAGTATCAACTGCAGAAATGATGTCTTGATTTTAATCTGAATTAAGTGATTCCCATATAGGCATTACACAGGGACCTTTCGGTTCCAGTAGACAAGGGTTAATATCTAGTTCCCCAAATCAATTACATGGTCAGAAAGTATTGATAAAATGAATAGAAAATTTTGACCAGCCACAAACCCCAGTTAGCTCAGTAAAAAGAAAGTACAAATTCGAATATTTTCCTAGATAATTATATTTCAAGTGCAATTACCAATTTGAAAGAATCCACATTTATAATAATAATCAGATTATATAATTAGAACTTTACCTTCCCAGTAATCATTTTGTTCTTATTTTCTTAAAATCACATCGAAAGCTTGTGATAAAACATTCATGAAAATCAATTGTCCAAATCAATGATCATGATAATAGGACAAAATGCCTATCATGCAATAACTAATATCATTTGAGCAAATTTGGATAATTATTCCACTGATTTGAACTTTTTTACAATTTTGAACTTTCCAACCCCAATTTTGTTTTTCTCCACCCTCCCCCATCGACGTGAGGGGGTGGAAGTCCCTTAATGAGTATCAATTACTGTTAGGATATTGGAAAGGGACTGATAAACAAGTAGTGAAGATAGACAACAACCCCCAAAAAAGAGGGAAAAAACAGAAGAGCACGATCTCGGGGGTTTCTGGCCATGCCGTTCGCCTTGGAGTAAAAAAAAAAAAAAAAAAACGGTTACGAAAGGAGAATCACTGTCCGAAACTTCGCTTTTGGTATTTTGGTATACATAATCGGATGTCATAATTAATAAGCGACGCGAAACGCTCCGATGTGGAAGGTTTCAGATATTTTCTATTTCCGAAATTGTTCGGTTTTCATTGTTGAAAGGATTTAGACATAGGAAGTGATTGATAATGTAAAGGAGGGGTGGCGGTGGATTGGTGGTGATGTTTGTCGGAGTTGTGTATATGCGCGCGCAATATTGTATATGCATCCGTGTGTGTGTGTGGGGGGGGGGGGGTGGCTAACAAGCACAAATATATAAAATAGCGTAAAATAGAAATACAATGCTGATAAAATCTTGAGGACAGTAAATCAGAATATATATGTAACAAAAATAAAGCAGAGAAAAATAGAATTATAGAGAAAGAAGCCGTAATTGTCATGCTTAATGTATAAATCACTGCAAGGTTTATGGATATTTTGTAGCGATATTATGAAACTTCAGCCAACATACTCGACTTCGGCTAGTAAAACTAAATACTATGAAATTTGTAGTAGATTTAGATTTTTTGTTTTCTACTAACCATTACCAACCACTATAACTACCAGTGATGCTGCTCGAATTTGCTACCTTGCGCGTAGCGCGTAAATATAATGTTATTGTTTTGTTTTATATAGTTTGCTTTGAAGTTGTAAATTAGCAAGTGAGTTTTCATATTATCTTTCCATACACTTCACATTTTTTCCCCAACTACAATAAATCGGAAACATGGAAGAAATTGTTGGGAGCAGGTCCAAAATTACAATTTCGCTTGGCTCTTGAGCTTACTCGTCCTTGACGAACGGTGTTTACTTTCAATATCAACCGAATGATGTATTCATATTCCGTACACGTACTATTTTATGTTTCTTTCTTGGCGACTAATTAACAGCTTTGGCTAGTAAAGATGACCAATTGACATCATAATGCAGAGTTCACCTTCGTTTTACCTCACTCGCCTAGCAACCTGCTATACAATGGTTATATACATCCTGGTTAATAGCAAAAACTATTCACTGGTTTCCTTTATATCTCGTCTAATCTATGGAATGCCAAGTGAGATAGCGTTAAGTTGGATATAATTACTGAAATTTCTATTTTAATTGAAAGTTTATACTTCTACTGCAACCTTTCTCACTAACAAAATAACAAAAGAAAGTGAATTTCTTTCTATTTGCTTGTACTTCCAAACAGTAATGTCAAATATTACTAATATCTTTTCGAGTTATTTTGCTTATCTTTCTTAGTGTGCTTATAGTGCCCCCTTTAAAGGGAGAGTAATTTTTACTCCTTTTCTCCTACACTCTAAAAAATGAAGTGCTAATTTAGCATTTAATGTCCTTGTATAATGACTGCACTTTGAGTGCTGATTTCAAATTTTAACTAGAAAATCAGCACTCAAAGTGAAGTCACTATACACATGATACAAGCACTGTACGTGCTAAATTAACACTTCATTTTTTTAAGAGTGTTGTTGTATAATTCATTACGGAGAAAAGACTTTTACACCACATCTGCAATCAGATTTTGGATAATTTATCACAATATCATTTAACACATTATGTTAAAAATATACCTGTTGGTGTTTAATGAATATAGGCCTTATGTTTAATCTCCACCCCACTTCATCATTTTTTATTTCGACGTATGTGTAGCGTATGATTATTATTGATAATAATAACAATAACAATCGTCACTGGTCATGCTTACTTCTCCCCTTGCATTTTGATTTTAATTCACAATATAAAAAAAAACTATTTACAGCTGCAGAATTAAATATAAAATACTGTCATGACTGTGTCAGTGAAATCAAGATAGCTCTTAAGAACAAAGAAGATAGCTCACAGAAGTGTGGCTTCCGTAGCTCCTTAAAGATTTTGGAATGCCAAGTTCAATATCGCCTATTACAAAGTCTATTGAGCCAATAATTGAGAAAACCGCAGCAGACCGCCGCTATGGTCCGCTTCCATGGGCAATCAGCGGGACGGCGCGGGGGTAACCGGCCTCCGTGTCACTGTAGTAACCGAGCCTTATACATCATCATCTGAGCATTATTACTCTTCGCCCAAAATATCATAAACCTACATCATTATGTCGGGTATATCTTGGGAAGTAGGGTAAATGCAGGATCCATGGTAAATATTTGAAGTAGTCAGGTCTGTACTTCCATTAATAAACTATTTTTATTATTTATTAACATGGAGCTATTATGGATGGGCGTTATATTGTTTGCGCAATCATGATCATACACGAACACGTCTGGTTTATTTTGGGTTGCATGGTTAACGTGTCAAGGGGTCAGATTGGTATATGATCATAAAATACTCCTCGAATTAATCTGGAAATTCATCACATCTCGCCGAGTCATTCGATTTTAGGATTGTAAATCATTTTTTGTGGATATTTGGAGGAAAACTGGCGGGAATAAATTCATACATGTCACCTGAAAATAATCATAATTATGAAACAATACTTGGCATACTGCCACCATACATACGTAATGAATTGTGTGATGGTGAATTACTGACATTACTGCTTATTTTTATTAGAAAATAATTGATAAATGTAAGATACATAATCGGAAAATGATGTGGATTTGTAAATAATAATCATGGATATGTATATCAATTATCACTGAGCCGACAAGACACAGTGACTTTTAAAACTCTCCTTCCAGAATGCTTTATAATAATAATGTGATGACGATGGCAATATAATGAAGATGACGATGATGATGAGATGAGGATGATGATGATAATGAAGATGATGGTAGTAATAATGATGATGATGATGATGATAATAATAATGATAATAATAATGATGATGGTGATAATAATAGCAACAATAATAACAATAATATCAATAGTAGTAATAATGATGATGATAATTATAATAATAATATAGAGTATTTATAAAGCGCCAAATCCACATTGATTATGTGCTCAAGGCGCTGAAATATACTTGGTATATTATTATTACCCCGGCTGTAGCTGAGCGGCCATATAGGCGCTAAAGCCTTCAAGGAATAAATCCTACCTATGATAATAATAACAATAATAATATCAATAGTAGTAGTAATAATAATAATAATGATTATGATGATAAATTAATAATGGTACGTATAATATTAGCAATAAATATTGAATATGGTGAATAGATATTAGAATGAAAAGGATGAAGACGATTATTATCTGTTATTACCATTCTACACATGGCAGCTGAATTCAATATTATTGATCTACTAGTAATGAATGTCAATATCAATTACATATTGATAATTATGATGTTAATAAAAGCAGTTATGATACATTATGCTCAAGGTTATAATCACACAAGAATAATTACACTGTAGTTTTCAAGACCTGAAGACAGTGATATTTAAAACATTAAACTAAGATCCCACAGCAATTATCAGAACACAGGTGGAGGGGTAAATAGTGACGTGCATCTCCATTGCCATTCTAGATTAACCTTGACACCACTATACGCATGTCAGAGGATACACGATGTAAATATCTATAGTAGATTGTGCGCGTATAAACTGATAAAAGACAATGAACATGATGAAATGTCCAAAATATACGATTTATCTTCGCGCCATCACGCGTGTCAGATACAATCCGAATTTACAAACGATGTATATTTCTCAAGATTGTGCGCGCAAAACATGTAAAAAGACAATCCAAAATATGCTGTAATTAACACCTTCCATCCGCCTCAATTACTCCAACAATACAAAGGGATGGAAACCAATTATGCTGGGGTCATTATTTTCTTATAGATCACTTCCTCCAGACTCGAGCATGCCCAGACCACTAATGGGCCCTGTTGTATAAAAGTTGATATCGTACGGTAACTCCTCAAATCCAATGGTATAACTACCATGGTAACCGTGCTCAATAGCCAATCAAAATTAAGGATTCTATGTTAGTTACCATTGAAGATTAATGTGCAAAATTGTAAGTGTTGTGCATTTGGAAACAGATAAAGAAGCTATTTACTCCAAGATTCAAGATGATAATAATGAATACTATTACAAGATTTTAAGTAGGCTTACTTCCATTGATCTCCTAAATGAGAAAAGATGAGAAGTTTCTTCTATTTCTATCGTACAAATGAAAGTTATTCTTTATCTTCGACGCCATTAGCGCAATATTCCTCTAACATTATTTTAATCCATTGTAATTATATAATTGTCTTTAAATAGAAGATTCATCTTCTGTATGAATATTTAATTGGGTATATAATCATGATCGAACTGATAATGTCATTTGCCGTTTTATAATGTTCAACCTGGCAGGAGGCCATGTTGTTCTTTTGAAAATAATAGGCCCAATGTTATAAGAGATTTGATAGAAATACAAATACAACAACAATAACAACAAAAACAGAAACAAGATAGAAGAATGCCCCTTCATCATTTCATATTCGATGTGTTGTCGCACTACTCATAAACACAACAAAAAGTAAGCATTTTCATGCTGACACGTTAATGTTAATTATCACTCAAATGATATCATTCAAATCATATGATTTGTCTGGTTTATTCCCTATTATGGCATTCCACATTGACCGTCATATTTATTTAGACAATAAGCAATTAAACAATTAATTAGGGCCTACATGATAATAAGAGCATTGTGGCCACGAATCAGGTGAACAGTACTGTTGCTTGCCGGTAAAAAAACATTTTATCAAACAAATTACCACAAATACAATTAATATTATTTCATGATTGTATTGTTTTTTATTTGTGCTCCAAAATAACACGATTTGGGGTTAGCGAAAGTGAGAAGTGTCGGGATGTTTTTTGGATAAAAAACAGGGGTCCCGTCAGGTGTTGTTTTGATTTTGAAGAACATCTTTGCAACATCTGGCAGCGCAAATGCAAGCACATCGCGCAACAACTGATCATGTTTTGTATTTAATTCAACGTTTCTCTGCCCTTTGAAGAGTTGTTTTATGGTGGATTTATGATATTAAGGGAACATATTATGGGATGGTAAATGGAGGGAGCTTACCTGGGGAACCGCTCAGCGATCTCGTTCTGCAGCTACTACCCAAGATGCCTGCGATAGAATGCTCGGTGCCGTACGGCAAGAGTCCACGGTGCGAGGCGGCCATGGCATTCATCGCCGAAAGTCCCCCGGTCATGCTGGCCCGTTGGTGGTGCAGCAGCTGGCTTGACCCAGTGTCATCT
>NC_087253.1:24477500-24537500 GCF_037042905.1 Lytechinus pictus | reverse complement strand
GGATAATTCATCTAATACAAACTTTTCTGTGACAGGAGAAAAATTAAAACAGCCTCTTTGTATACCTTTATTGTCGTATAGTTTTTTTAAATTAGGACTGTCGGCCCCAAACTCACTTCTGTCCGCAATGGGGAGCTCACAGGCTAATTTATCGGCCACTGTTGTAAAATAATTGTTGAATTCGTTGGCTATCTTTAGATTATCATGACATAATTCCCCTTCAATATCAATAACACTTTTCTGAATATTTTTTTGTTTGTTTTTTAAACCTAACTCTTTGAGATTCTTCCATAATTTCCTAGAATCATGTTTATTGTCTTCAATTTGATTTTGGAAAAATTCGTCTTTAGCTTTGATATGATAAAATATAAAAGAACAAGTGGGGATATGACATCATCAGCCCACCTAATGAATATTCATGAAGACATGCCCAGAACTGTTTGCCGGAATAATGCAAATTTTTAAAATTAAATAACTTTGTTATTTGTAATCCGATTTTGATGACATTTTCAGCATTTGCTCTGTGAATTTCACTCTATTTATTTGGATATAAATATTTTCAATCCGGACCATCCCTTTAACCCTCTCCAACATGCATAATATTACATAGGTTGTGGCGAGCCCCCTTGCCCCCTATCTTTACAGGCATGATGTTACCTTTAGAATTGATCGGGCTAGTGTTGAGAGAACCGAAATAAACCTGTCAAGTTGCTGCTGACACGACCACAACCGTGATTTCGTGAGGATTTCCGACTTTGCAAATCCCTGATCGACCTGTTACATAACCACTCGGATTGATGGAGCAACTGGGGGTCTCGGTACAAAGCTTGAAGTTGGATCCGCTTAATTAAAGAATAATTAATCTAATTAATCATTTGACATAACTGACCTCTTAAAACGGAATATGCACATGCAGTATAAAGAAGGATATTTTATCTCCTATCATAGGTGTATATTAAATTGATAAAAAGTGAGGATGACATGTGTAAATTTTGAAGACAAAGGCGATACGTAAAAACCAAAGCTAATCATTACTTAAAAGGCAATACAAATCTAACAAAAAACAAACAAACAAACATATCTTGAAGATAGAATGGACAGTTCCTATGTCCTATGATTAACCATCCATCAGATATTTTGGGTCTTTTTTTAACCCACACGAGCAAAGTTAATTCATTCCTTTTATTGTTGCCATTCCAGTTTTAGTCTTTAGTTGAATATGAAGATAAAATAACGAACGAACAAAACTAGGACTATGCAAAAAAAAATATAGCCAACAAGGCAACCGTGATTGAACAAGTGCAAAAAAAGTTTCATATTTTAAGTCGGGGGGGGGGGGGGGCTTGAGGGTAGAGAAGGAAGTGATAAATATAATCATAAGTCAGGTCGTCGTATGATCTCAAGATGACGGTGTGTGAGGGTGTGCGTTAGAGAGAGAGAGGGGGGGGGTGCAGAGGGAGAGAGAGAGAGAGAGAACAAGAGCGCGCGGGTGGGGGGGGGGAGCTTCGTAAGACCATGGACCTAGGTCTATGGTTAGACCTTGACTGATGTGAGCTTACGATCACATGGACCGGTCCATGTGATCACACAGCAAATGTAGCAAACCTAAACGAAATCTGGGAAAGCTCCGTCTCTTCAACACGATGTTTGAACTTCACTCCAAAAATATGAGTGAAAAATCCCTGCATCACAACACTGCCCGGGGCCCGACTGGAACGGAGAAAAAAATAATTAAAAAAGAACGAGTTACAAATCTAATTTTGTTCTGGATAGGTCCGTGAAAGAGCCCCCCTACCGGTGTACCTCTAGGGAGTGTACGGGGTCCGCTGGCGCGGCGACATCAAAGCCTCCGGTGAAATCTTAGCTCCTGCTAAACATGGTTGAGATGAGATGGATACATGGAGGTGGAGAGTGGGGGAGAGACAGTAAGAGAGAGAGAGAGAGAGAGAAGAGGAGAGATAGAGATAAAAATAGAGGAAGAGAGTAAAGGAGGAAGAGATAAACATGAAAAAAAAACTCAATTAGAGAATGGATTAGAGAAAAGGGAAATGCTATCTTAGAGAGAAGAAGATATAATAGAGAGTGAGTTAGATAGAGAAGGAGGGGGAGGGGGCGAGGGAAGGGACGGAAGAGAGAGAAGGGGGGTGTTTCGGAAGGAAAAAAATTATCAAATTGACTTGATTGACATGACACGATTAGCGTGCACTTGAAATAATACATCGCTAGCAGACAATACTTCTCATGCGCAATTTCGTAACACTCCCTACCTTGTGGGTCATCCATATAGGCCTACATGATGCAAGTTAGAGTGACTTCACCCAGCTCATTTATAACCATTTATCTATGAACTTGTTAGCTTATTTGTATTTCTCTTGTGTTCAGCGCTTCATAATTGCCATAATCGGAATACGAATTCTCTTAAACGGAGGTCCATTTCCATTCTTATTTCTCCACGGCCCGATTTATACAGAATCGGTTTCAATCGAAAGCAACCCTGAAAATTAAACGTAATTTTGAATCCAACCAATCAGGAGCGCGCATTCGAACTTATCATTGATTTCACACATTTACTCGCATTTGTGAAATACGCCTGTGGATATCTTCAGTAGATGATAACACATCCCATACAAAAATATTCTTAATTTAGAAAACAAATGAGTAAAGATGTAATTGAAACGAATTATTTGAAAACTTACTTTAAAAGGTATTACAATTCAAAGAAGATACAATTTAACCCAAGATTAAAATAAATGAAATAAGAAATTTAGTAGTTAAGCAAATGAGAAACAACGAGCAACATGTATTATGTAATAAATGTATTTTTTTTTTAACTTTTTGGGGGTCCCCTCTTCCTGGTTTTTCTACGTCTCATTCTTCTCTTTCATTTCCCATTATGTCTAGATGTATGTGAATGGTAAATGTAAATGGGAACTATGGTGTGAGCATGTGTGTGGGTGTGTGTGTTTCGAAAGTAGTGTGGGGGGGGGGCTGAGCCAAAAGTGGGGTGGGTAGCTGACCATGCTAAAAATATCACAAATGTAGATAATCGTTTGTACGTTTTTGTACACGAATTTTCAAAGGGGGGAGGGTGGGCCCCACTCAGCCCCCTCCTCGTTTCCGCGGACCCTGCTATTAACTTCCATCCTCTTCTATATATATTTCTCTCCTTTATCTCCCCTATCACTTATGCGTTGTGGTAGAAAGTGCATACCTTCTTATCCTTTAAAAAAAATTGAAGAACAAAATAGGGTCATACGGAGAGGGATCTTTGCGAGACTTGTTTTTCGAGGGACCACGATCCAAGCTACCCCATGCTGGTCCGCCGAAAATTAGCTGGCTCCGGGTCACTCAATCTCTGTGACCCTTATCTATGTACTCTACTCTCTCTCCCCTCTCTCTTTCTGTCCCCCCTTCTCTCTCCCTCTCTCTCTCTCACACTCTCCCTCCCCCTCTATCTCTCTCTTCTCTCTTCCATCCCTATCTCCTTTACTTTCTTTCACACCCTCTCTCTTCTCTTTGTTTTTCTTCTCGCTCTTTTTTTTCATTTCATTCTCTCCCCGCCCCTTTTTCTTCCCCCCTCTCTTTTTGTTCTCCCTCCCTCTCTCCTTTATTTGCTTCACCCTCTCTTACCTACGAATCCAATGCAGTGTATAGGCCCTATAGCATATAAACTTGGAAGGCATTGAATGTTGCGCAGGGAGTGGATGAAGTGCATACATTGTGTGTGGGCACACAGCTCACCAATGTGAAATGCAGTAGGCCTGTATGATAATTATCAAATCAACAAAACAATAACGACAATGTATCTTTGTATACATCCAAGTGCTTCATTGACATGTGAACGATCTGTTACCCATTCATGAAGACCATAGCACCACTGACTAAAAAGTAACCACCATATCATGGAGTACAATAAGAATATGATCCCACATAATGGCTTTATTATAGGTTTACCCTATTCACGTGGCCAGGGAATTCCGCCTGTCATCGGCATTATTCTCTGCATTTAGTGAGCAAATTGCAAGATTTATGATTCGTTTTTGCGTCTCTATTAACCCCATAGTAACGGTTCAAGTGGTATCATCGAAAGCTGTTGGGGGGGGGGGGCTTTGGTATGTGGGGGCTAGCATGTGCCCATTTGCGGCATTTGAAAGCTTGGTAGTCTTTACCCCCCCCCCCCCCCTCAATTGTCACTCGCGGTCTAGTGGTCATGACTCTCGTCTTTCGATGTGAGGGACGAGGGTTCGATTCCCAGTCATGGCGTGTTTTCCTTCAGCAAGAAATTCCCCCACATTGTGCTGCACTCAACCCAGGTGAGGTGAATGGGTACCCGGTATGAAGAAATTCCTTGAATGCTCGATCAATGTAGCCATGCATGGTAATTAGACCAAATGGTTGTTAGACGAAATGTTGATGGACGGAATGGCATTAGACTAAATGAAGGCAGGCCATGTGGTTGGTGGACGAGTTGGCGGTGGACGAATTGGCAATTTACCCTTAATATAGCTCTTGCCGCTCAAGCTAGTGCATTCCAATGTACGTGTACATCATTTCCCCCTAGAGAATTCTAACAGAAATATTTACGGGCTAGGAAAAATGTAATTTCTTGAAATTGCCATTCATAAACTAGTTAAATCCCAAGTGAACACTTATGAGAATGAAACAGAGAGTTGTTCGAATAACAGGACTTTGTCGCCCCCCCCCCTCCGCCATTCCCCACTGTATCCAACATGCAGACTTGGTGCATTGGCTGGACATTTTCTCAGTATTCCTCCTACAGGTACGACATTTGTGTAAAAGTCATAGTCTAATCTAAAAATATAAGTTGAGTTGAATCAATAAAAAGTACACCTATACAAGCCCCCCCCCCTAAAAAAATCCACAAAAAAAACTAAAACACTAGCATAGTTAAGGTGTTGTAAGTCATTTTTTTTTTCTGAAGTTAGACTTTGTGAAAATATAAGAGCAGGGGCCCGTCTTACAAAGAGTTGTTATTGATCCGATCAATCACAATTATGGAAAGCCAGCAATTGATTTCTTGACAATTTGGTGTGTTCTCCTTTGTTTCAAAAGGACATTTTGCAAATTTCCTGTAGAAAAAAATATGACACTGATGGATATCCAAGAGTTACATTGATTGGATCAATCGTAACTCTTTGTAAGACGGGGCCCAGGTTAAATCAGAAGATTCTATTTTCTAATGTATATAATTTATTGCCATGGCATCGTACATTTTTTTCCATTTACCCGGGTGATAGGAATTATTTATTTCCACTCACTATCGCCATTTTATTCATTAAAGGGGGAATTTCACGCTTATGATAAGGAAATATTTATGAATGTTTGGAGGTTTCATCACTTCGGATCCATATTTTTATCTTGAATAAGGAAAGGAAAGTGTCGATGAATGCTTCGCCAACATGTAATGTTGATAAAAAGAAAACAAAATCGAGTAACTATAGCTAAACATTTTCTTCTAGAGCAATCAGACAACAGCAGAAGTGTCGATATCGTGCTCGTTATTAAACTTTGAAATGATTTTAATAACCGCAATAAAAACAAACGTGTCAATGTACTTCTTTTGTACTTCGTGTATTTTTTTGTAAGCCTTCAAACTTAAAAAATCGAGTATATATCAGTTTTTGTTCAGTTAATGATTCGACCATACCCCAAATAATGTATAAAGGGAACTATAGATTCTTCATTGTCATGAGTATGTTTATGTCACAAACAAACAAGTTTTTTTTTTATACGAAAGCGGCTAAAACAAAAACGCACGTAATCACGATGATCAAAAGAACATACTTAAGATGCCGCTGACAAAATCACGAAACGTTCCCGACACGATCTTCTAGTCCCCTTTCCATTTTGAAGAAAAAAAGAGAATTTTCTACTCCACAAACACGTCAGATGAATCGACGAAACATCTGATCTCTTTGCGCAAGGCACCATAAGCGTTCCTTTCCTGCTCGCGCACCCCAATTGGGGCTTAATTACCGCAATTGTCTCCATCTGGATTAAGAATACGTGGGACTACATGGAGATCAATTGACACTAAAGCTAAAATGTAGAACATTCTTGAGTAGTTATTAATAGCGACTTCGACGACGGTCTTGACCTTTCTCCTGTACTTTCATGGAACACCAGTTGTTGTCGTTGCAAGTTTTCTTGTTTAAAACTTGTTGTCTTTTTAGATTGAAATGCCTTTTGTTTCCTCAAATTATGAGTGCTAATAGGAGTTATCTGCAAGAAAAACTATGCCACTCAATTTTATCTAACAAGTTTATTTCATTTCGCTTTCTATTTCATTTCCTCTTATGTCGTTTATTTCCATTTCCAACAATACAATAATTATGTTATTTTGCGTAGTGCATCATGAATTGTGGATTTAGCAGGTTGGTATAAATGAAATAGGCCAGGGGGCTATTTCATAAAGCTGTTCGTAAGTTAAGAATGACTTTACGCATGACTGGTGATCCTTTCCTGTTCTATGTGATATCCCTATGTAATTGAGTTATGACTTAAGAATATGTTCCAGTCGTGCGTAAAGTCGTTCGTAACTTTACGAACAGCTTTATGAAACACCTACCAGGTGGTGTTTCATAAAGCTGTTTGTAAGTTAAGAGCGGCTTTAAGAACGTCTGTTGATAATTTCTTGTGGTCATGGTGGTAAATGGTATATTCACTGGCGATGGTTTAGCGCGTAAGAAAGGATCACCAGTCGTTCTTAAATTTGCTCTTAACCTACGAACAGCTTTATGAAACGGACCCCAGAAATATGAACTTTTGTATATTAATATATCTCCCTTTCTATCCCCTCTCTCTCGTCACCCTCTCTCTTTTCTTCCCTATCTCTCTCCATCTGTCTATTTCTCTCAATAAACTATCGTAAAATGGTACCCATTGACAGATTCTACTCTGCTTTTCAGGGGTTCCCTTTCGTCTTTCGTTCAATACTTTCATTATCTTTCTGCTGTGTTTCTTTTTACTGTACTGTAATTATGGTTTATGATTATACCGATCTGTATTATATTGCAGAATGTGAAATCAGTCTTGTAAGACACATGCATGTGCAGAAAGATAGACGAATAATTATCTTATCTTATCTAAAGTTTGACATGTTTGATGTTAGGATGGAAGGTAGATAGAGAGGACAGAAAAATTGTAGATTTTCCTCCGATCTTGCTGAAATCCCATGGTGAATATCATTTCATATCTGATCTTTCCGATGCACATCTGGACATACACGGATATTAGAGGTGGCATGGGACAGTGGCGTAATGGGCCACGAAATTTGAGGGCGGCCAGCTATGGCGTATGAGGTAAAATGTCTATAAATATGCGAGCGAGCAAAACGTGCGAGCAAAATTGTTTGCCTTCTTATTACAAAAAAACCCACTTTCGCCTTTTTTCCTTTCTCTTTCTTTATTTTTACCTCCTTTTTTCTTTGCAGTGAAAATTTTTGGGTCCATGTACTCAAGCCCCCACATCTGTACAGCAGTAGCATTGGAATGGAGGGGGGGGGGTTGGTTGAAGAGAGCGAGATAAAATGGCGAAAGGAGGAAAGATGGAGGTATAATTTGAGAGTGAGACCCTCAATACAGAAGGTTATCGATCTATAATGTGTTTCGGATTTTTTTTTTTTTTTTTTTTTTTTTTTTTTGGGGGGGGGGGCCTCCATTCTTTTTTATTCCATTTCCAGGATATAGGATGGATTTTCTCTCTACAGTTAAACTAGCACCGTCGGAAACTGTTTGAAAATTCATGAAACATGGCTGCATTACGTTTCTCTTTTCACCATTCTCTAATCCTTTCTTCGATTTCTTGGTTGGGACCATTCAAAAACTGAAGTTCTCGTTAATTTTTGCCTTCTCTCCAGCGACCCGTGATTATGTTTCGGTATGTCATACTTGAGTTTCGACTTTGCAAGTCAAATTCGGTGCTCCTTTGAGGCTACCGTAAAGCACGTCCACACAACCCCCAAGAACGAAGTTGCCCTTGCGCGCGTTAGTGGTGTGCAACCACCTTTGATGTACTTATACTAAACAGTGGTTACATACTTTCCAGGCGACCTGTTGGGATTCTTACTTTCGGTTTCTGTATCAGTGTGAATATGCCTGCACTCGGTAAGAGCTAAAATGGGAGCGTGTTCTCGGGTTATATGTCAATGTCATGAATACGAAATGAGACATGAAGTAGGGCGAGATCAAAGTGATGCGAGCTGATACTTCTTTTCCTCCACTTTCCACTAATTTCATCTCGATTTGAATGTTTCTATTTCACTCTTTCTTCCTTCTTATTCTAACGTGATTTACCCATTTTATGCATTCATTCATTCATTACTTTATAAATTAATCTATCATTATTCATCCATTTATTTATCTACATGTATTTATTTGTCAATGTATCGAATTCATTCATTTTGTATTTGCATCTGTGACGATGTTTTTGTGGATGTGTTTGCGAGGGTTAAGCATGGTAAGGAGCTACGATGAAATAACATGTGAAATGACCCCTGTATTTTGAGATTAATTAAAGATGCTAAATGCTACAGAGGTACTACTTTTATTCTAAAAAGAAAAGAAAAAAAAACCAACAACATCAAATACTCGGTAAATGAAGTTTTCGTTCAAAAAGGAATTCGTGAAATTCCGCCCTCTTTCGGCAATACATGGCTAATAGAGATAAAATAATATAATAGAAGAAGATCAATGCAAACTTTGACTGATATCAACTATCCACCAATCTCCCCTCTCCAAGAAATTCACACAATTAACAAACACAACGGTAATATGGAATACATTTGCTTATTTTGTTTTCTTTTAATTTTTGTATCCAACTACGTACAATATGAACATTGCGTTTTATTGTACATGTATTTTTAAAGAGAGTATGGGCCGAAATGAAATGATATTGCATTATTCTAAGACAAGTGAACAATTAACGATAAATTAATGATAACAAATCTCTGATTTCTTTACAGGTATATCTGCAAAATAAATGGTGCATTACTGAATAATTACAATCAAGGATCGTGTTTCGTTACATAATAATTCGCGGTAGGTTCTACATTTTTTGAGGGAAATCTAGGACCGAGGAGGGAGGCGTGTTATAAAACAGGACAGAGCCTGTCATTCCTAATCAGTGTCTTAAAATGGCAAGAAAACAAGATCATTTAGCAGTCGCTTCAGCAACAATTTATTATTGATTCAACATGGTTTTGTGACAATATCGGATTAATCTTTGTCATTAGCTTTTCCAGCATCAGTGAGTCAACTTTGTAAGAAAAGTCAAACGTCTCATGACCTTTACTTTTTTGTTGTTTAAAGATATTTGGGGCAAGGACGTTTGTGACAATGTTTAAAGTATCGCATGATTAGAATATAAAGATTAATGACATATTATTAAAAAATATATATTTTATTCAAACAGGTTGAAAAAATATGTTGGGCTTGTTATGTTATCTCTACAATAAATGTAACAAAAAGCTACCGTGGTTTGTTTTTTACACTCTACACCCGAGGTGTTAAGACTACACCCTATTTTTTAACATCACACCAAATATTGTAGAAATTGTGTTGGGCTAACACCAACAAACTTAACACCGGATTATAATGAATGAAGTGGTACTCTATGTTCACTAGACAACACCTTAGTTTTTGTTGTCAGTGTAACCAAAAAATCCAGGGTCAAAGTCACCCAGAAATCGGGTTTGTTGGTGCCACACCTCTTTCCGGGTAAAAATGACCCGGAATGAGGTCCGATGCGACCATTCCAGGGTCAGATCTTACCCTTTCTGTGTCACATTGAGCCTTATGTTATTCCGGGGGAGCGTTTCATGAAAGTAATTGTCAGACGTTTTATCGTACAAGTCCTGTTTTATCCGATAATTACAGTAGTAACAGTGTCTCTCAGCCAATCAGAATCAAGCAAAGTTGTCAGATTTGACAACTTGTCGGGCAAAGATTCGAGCTTTAAAGGTCAGGTCCACCTCAGAAAAATGTTGATTTGAATCATTAGAGAAAAATCAGACAAGCATATTGCTGAAAATTTCATCAAAATCGGATGTAAAATAAGAAAGTTACGACATTTTAAAGTTTCGCATATTTTTCACAAAATAGTTATATGTATAATTTAGTCACAAGCAAACATGGCAAATGAGAGAATCAGTGATGTCCCACACTCACCATTTTTTTATTGTTTGAATTTTACAATGTTTGAATTTTTACAGATTTGGCAATAAGGACCAACATGACTGAACCATAAAATGTTTAACAATGGTAATTCCACATGTTCAGGGCGAAATGAAACTTTTTTTACAGGACAATGAAGAGAAAATTTGAATATTTCATATTTCATAAAATAAAATACAAAAGAAATAGTGAGTGAGTGATGTCATCAGTTCCCTAATTTGCATACTGACCGGGATGTGCATATAACTATTTTGTGAATCAAGCGAAATTTTAAAATGTCATAACTTTTTTATTTTACATCCGGTTTTGATTAAATTTTTAGTGTTGTGCTTGTTGGATTTTTCTCTTTTTATTCAAATCAACTTTTTGTTGGAGTGGACTTGTCCTTTAAATACTACTTTAGTTGTAACTTTATTTTCGGGCAATCACAAGTGCGGATTTTTAGTTTGCGTTTGGCCTCAGAGAATTGATACAGTGCAACAAAATATTCTTTTTGTCTTTGTCTCTTCCACATCTTATCATCTTTATGGCGCCACGCCAGTCAATCTATGGGGGGATGTCCCTAGCGCCCCCACTGTCTTGAAACAATTTGAATTTGTCTAGTGTAAATCAACTCCTCAGATAAGATGGAATTCATGTCAGTCCGTCCTTGGCTAGACGCCTTGTGTTGTCACCTTGGAGGGGGAAAAATTGGTTTAAACGCCACCACAACGGCCTTCAACTTGACACTACAGAGTGTCTCATGAAATAAAGGTATGACCGAATTAAATTTGCGCCTGGAATAGAGTAGGAAATGTGTAACATGCTGCATGCTATTCACTAGCGTTATGATCCCCCAAAATTGAAGGGGCCAGACATGGCGTATGGGCAAAGTTATAAAAAAAAAAGAAACGTTGCGAGCGAATTAAACGAGCGAGCAGAAATTAACTTTTTAATACAAAAATCAATTTTTTGGATAGATCTGACACTACTAAGTATGTTCAGAAAATTATATCATAATTCACCCCTTTTCTTTTCACTTTCTTTCTTGGTACCGTGTCTTGATGGCCCATTTTTTCATGAAGCCCCCCCCCCCTTCAACATTTTTGGCTCTTTACGCCACTGAGTATTACAATATATTTTGTTCACTATTTCAACATTGTTCGGTGTATTTTTAACACCCATGAGTGTCGTCCTCTCTGCAGATTAGCTTTTTTTTTTTCCATTCCAAGAGTAGAATGTAAAATATTTTCTCCTCGAAATTGTTGTTTACGGGGACTTCTGAATCTTGCTCTCTTTTTTTTATTTACCGTATACAAGGAAAATATAGGTTTCGATGGATACATGTGTATCGAGTCGCATCGAGTGTTTGAAATCTTGGGGATTTACCGACATTTATCGAAGGAGATTGCTTGATAAATTACATCCAGAAGATGCCAATTCTCGTCTCGAATTTCTCGTTTTATTCTGTTTCTCTCTCTCTTTATCTCCTCTATGTCTATCATTACATCTGCCTCTCACTCTCTCTCACTTTCACTCTATCTTGATAGCGTACCCCACCTTCTGTCTATTTCGCATGTCATACACTCTAATTTTTCTATGCCTTTCTTTTCAAGATCAATGCCAAAGTTTTACCACGTACAGATGTATGACACCAAGTTCCGTCTTCTCGCATTTTCCCCTCCCACCTTGTCTGACTATCACTCTCAGTCTTTCTGTTTGTCTCTTTCCCCTTTTCTCTCTCCCTCTCACTTCCACTTCTATTTCTTTTTTGTTTGTTTTGTTTTCATGTATCCGATCTCTGTCACATTAATTTCTGGGTATGTTTACCCCTCCCTCCCCTTCTCCCCTTTTACCTGTCTTTCTCTATCTGTCTCTCTCTTCTTTTTTCCCATCCCTCCCCACCCCAGGGCCCTCTCTCGCATCTCTTCTCTCTCTATCCATGGACCTATTTCGTAATAGGTCCATGCTCTATCACACACTCTCTTTCTCGTACTCCATTTCCCTACCGTGACCATGGTAACAACCCACTCTCTTTCTCCCTTGAAACCATCTCTTCATCTGTCGAACCTGCCGCTCTTAACCGGTGACAGATAAACCTATATTTTCATCCATCTTATTCACAGTATTTCTGCCCACCAAGGTTTTCATTCTATGTATCACTGGTGTAAAGATGGAGGGCTGGGGGGGGGGGGGGTGCCCCCAAAATTTGTCACGACCAAGAAAAAGAAAAGAGAAAAGGGAAGAAAAAAAGAGTGAAGGGTGAAATATGATATTATTTTCTGCATATTGTGTCTAAAATTCATCACAAAATTTGATTTTTGTAATATAAATGTCGAAAATTGTGCGTGCTCGCTCGCTACATTAAAATTTTTATGCGATATGCCATATCTAGCCCCCCCTTTTTTTTTGGCTCATTACGCCTGGTGTATAGATGGAGGGGGGCAGTGCCCCATAGCTACCTCTTCCACCACTCTCCTCAAAAGTTCCACTCCCAAGAAAAAAATTAAAATGAAGGAAAAAAATGTTGCATTTGAGGGTTGCAAATTGCATCTTTTTACTAATGTTTGGGGTATCGGACGGTGACTGTTAGCATTCCATACTCTCTAAATGTAAATGAGCTAATCTGGTCCCTACTCACACTCCTCTCACAGTGAGATTAGGGACCAGTCCTGATGGAATGAGATTCCAATCTTTCAAGAGTGAATTTTACCTTTTTTGGAGTGAAAGTATGCATCTTTTTGACACTTTTACTCTAGAAAGTACTAGTAGTATTCAGTTGTTATGCATTTTCATGACATGTCTTGTATTTTATGAAATACTTCAAAAGTTTTTTTCCACCCTCCAAGACACTGCACTGTTCTCTGTTTAACAAGAGCATGCCAAATGAGTCATGGTATATAGCATGCATTATACAGTGCTTGTTTGGTTGCATGCTTAATGTAAGAGACCTATTTCACTCCCGACCTTGCAGCCGAAACTCCTCCCGTGGCGCTCCGTGGCACTCTCCCCATTTTGCGGTTGGATACTCATTCCATCGCGGCTGTAAAAATTAGAATAACAACTTATACTTCAATCGTTTCGAAAGAAGTACACTTTCAAGTAGAGAAAAACGACATTTGAAGGGTTCAAAAACATAGCTTATCCGTAGAACCAGCAGGTCGTATGTTATCTGAGCATAACTTTGATACGATTTTATCTTTCACCTTGTCTCTGGGTTTTTAATGTATTTTTATTAGGAGTCAGTTTTCATATATAGATCTTTAGAAGAAAATGCCTTCAAAAGATATTTTAGTTCATCTATCACTTTATGCAATTCGCACTTGGTCTAACTGTCATTCATCCCAGATGGTCTCTAATTCGCACTTCGTCTAACGTTATACTACTTATTATTTCACAATTCGTCAATTGAAAATTTGGTTCATAAACAGTTCAATCAATCGTAAAGGCTTAGGTTATAGATGTTAGACCAAGTGGATATTATACCAAATAGGAATAGCCTAAGTGGAAATTAAACACACGTGGTAAGCGGAATGAATGACAGTGAAACCGAATGGTTAGTAGACGAAATGACATTGGACGAAGTAGCATTGGACCAAAGAAAACGTAGACCAGACGGGTGTAGACCAACTTTGCAATTTACTCCTTACAGGGGCAGCTGACATGGCCAGGGGAGGGGGGGGGGGCATCATACCCCTATTTTTCTTTAGTAATCGGAGACAAAATGTGAAGATGACCATGAAACTGTGATTTCAAACATCATGAACATGGTCAGCCCCACCCACACACAATTGTCTTCAGACCCCCCCCCCCCCCACTTAGGCCTGTCAAAAGACCTCCATTGGTGTTCGACGATTAATATTTTGGCAACCTTCTATAATATCACCTTTCAATCTTTAGCAAGATCTGGGGGTCACTTCCGACTTTATTTTTAGATTATTGAAGCAGGCACTCTTACCATACTGAACCTCTTTTGATGACCATCTTAAGATCTATAATATTTCGTTACGATATTGTTATTCCTCTATTTTTTGCATTTTGGTTGACAAAGCCTTCTTTGATAGTCGTTTGAATAATCATACATAAGTATATTATTTATTTTCCTTATAAAAAAATACAAAACGGTGATACTATTACGAGCATTTCATGAAAGGGTGAATTGCCAATTCGTCCACTGCCAAATCGTCCACTCACCACATGGTCTACCTCCATTTAGTCTAATGCCATTCCATCCATCAACATTTCGTCTAACAACCATTTGGTCCATTAACCATTTGGTCCAATAATCGCTTGGTCTAATCACCATTTCGTCTATTACCATTTCGTCTAATAATCAATTGGTCTAATACCCATTTTCTTTTCATTCATTTTGCACATTTAACACTTAACTTTAATTAGATCAAATGGTGTATGGACTAAATGGCTATTGGACCAACTGGTTATTAGAAAGAACGGCATTAGACTAAATGAAAGTAGACCATGTGGTGAGTAGACGAACTGATGGTAGACCAAATGGTAGTAGACAAGTTGGCAATTGGACGATTTGGCATTAGACGAATTGGAAATAAACACATGAAAGGACTTGTCGGAGCTTTTATCAGACAAATTCCATTTTATCCAACAGTTACCATAGAAACAGTGCCCCTCGGCCAATCAAAATCAAGGAACTCATTGGACAAAAACATGTTAATAATAAGATCCCCGTTGCAGATAGGTTTACAGCAGAAGTATCAAATGCTTCTTTTAATATTCATGTTGTAGAAATAGTTTTAGAGTTGAGCTTGATTTTACCTTTTTCTTAAACTCTGCGCGATCCCAGAATAAATGATAATAATAAAAAAATTGAATGGAAGAGAACCTCCCCTTTAAATAAGAAAAAAAAATATTTCACACAATAGTTCGTGTATAACATGGACCCTTTGAGGGATATGGGTGAAGGGGAGGAGACAGGAGTCCTTCACGGGGGTGCAAACCATATCATCCCTCCGGGCATGGTTGATGAACATTTCCTCTTTCCAGTGGTATATGATATCCTTTCTATTGAAATATATTTTGAACTGTTGATGTCTGTGTATTTTTGTATCGCTTTGAAAAAATATTAACCATAAATTTATTAAATTATCTATATATTTATCTATCTTTTAATTCAATCTATTTACCTTATTTGTTTGTAATTGATTGATTCATGTATTTATTCATATATTTTCTAATATACTCATTTTTATTTTCGAAGGGATACCACTTATTAGATGGGGTAAAATTTCTTGAAATGAGCGAACGAGCGAAGCGAGAGAGCCAATCTTTTTACCATAATACCATTTACAATGAAAATCTGATATTGTGGTAAAATTTGACATAATTGCCACAAAAATATTGAATGATATCACATTTCACCCTTTTCTTTTACTTTCGTTTTTTAATTAGTTAAACTCCTGGGTTCCAATATCCCCCGACCCCATCTGTACACTATTGATATACCGTTTAACTCTTTTCTTTAAGCCCCCATCACACTTATTCGGAATCAGCAGGAATCAAGCAGAAGCTGGAAAGAAAAAAATATTCAAAAAATCTAGAAATTTTTGGGAGGAACTTATGAATTCACCAAACTGGAGCTGAAATTCAGTAAATTGACCAGGTGTATCATCATACACTAGTCAAAATGAACCGCAATGGAGTCAGATTGATAATTCGTGCTACGTTCTTGGACATTCTAGTGGCATTCTAAATATCCTGACTGCATTCTGAGTGCATTCGAAATATTTTTGTCATTTCTTTTGGCCGTCCCGAAGGTTTTGGTCATGTTCAAAACATTCGAGGGATATTTTCGAACGGTGTTCGAAGTAGATTTAAATGACCAACTGGTGGTCAAACAATGGTCCTTTCATTCAGGCCAATTCTGCTTGATTCGGAATAAGTATGATGGGGGCTTTAGAATTCGTCATTATAACGGCACTCGTTGAGAATATATAGACAAAACTCGCGGGGAATACAATCCCAAGATACTTCATTCGATAGAATCAGCCCCAAAGAACGTCGTATCGGTAAAATTAAAGACGTGTGTTCCGGGGTGTCAAAACCAAGAGTGATTTTAGGCATTATGTTGAAGGCGCCTGTACTTTTTTTCGAAGAAGGGAGCCTGTACTATCATAATGCTCTAATAATAGCAAAGACATTGGGTTTGAATAATAATAACAACACACATGTTCACACAAAAAAACAAACAAACGTATGATCAGGAGACGGTTCGGTGTGCAATTAAAAGAAAATAAGTGTTTTAAAGCAAGTTTAATATAAAAAAACGAAACAAGGATAATAAAATCAGCATTTAAACAGATACAGAAAAAAACAAGTAAAAAATAATTAAACATTGAAATCAAGTAACTAACAACAGCAACACCCCCCCAAAAAAAATAAATAAAAAGGGTCCCATTTTACTAAGATTTAAGATTAATCCGATCAACCTCAACTATATGAAAATCCATCAATGTCATAATTTCTTCTTTATGAAATTTGCACAATATCCTTTGAAAACAAAAAGAAGCATACTGAATTTTAAAGAAAACCATGAATGTATGAAAAAAGATGATATTTCGAACAAATTTGTATTTTCGATGTTGACGTTGCTGGCTTTCCATAGTTGTGGTTGATTGGATCAATCGTAACTCTTTGTAAGACAGGGCCCAGGAGTCTGATCCAAGATACAAATCCCCAAGCAGATAATCCAAATCTTTCGGAGTCGAGGGATACTTCTCCGCAACTTTGGAAATCTGGGGCACTCAGTGATCCTACACATGGCGACATGTCGGGCATCTGGTTTTCACAATCTTCAAGAACGAAGATAAATGCACGAGACAAGGACGAGGAGATGGTAATGTCGGGATAGAAAGATAGAGAGAGGGAGGGGATGATAATCTAGATAAGAGAAGAACTTGCTAAAGAATAGTTATTGGCTAAAACATTTTACTATGTTGAAATAAAATAAAGGTGAATATACAAAACTATAATATGTTCAGACGGAAAGAGAGCGCGCAAGAGGAGGGGGGGGGGACGACCTAAATATTACGTTATAGTTTTCTCAAATGAATTCAGAGTCGCATGGCCAAGACAGCTCTTTTTTTATACTTTTCATTTTTGGCTTATATCAACTCCCTATATCAAAGGTCTTCCATAACAGATAGAGGATTTCGTTCCAGAAAAAAAATTGACAAGCAAAAAAAAAAAAAAAAAAAAAAAAAAAAAAAAAGGTCTTCGATAACAAATAGAGGATTTCGTACCAGAAAAAAATTGACAAGCAAAAAAAAAAAAAAAAAAAAAAAAGGTCTTCAAGCTCGTCAGGGGGGGGGGGCAAAAAAGGTTTTTCAAGCCCTTCAGGGGGGGCAAAGATACGTTTTTGCATGGGTTGTGACTCGTCAGGGGTGCCCCCCCTGCCCCCCCCCCCCCCGTAGGTACGCTAGTGGAGATACATAAACGAAAAAGAAAGAGGGGGAATTGAGTACGGGCAAGGGAAGAGAAATGGGGACAGAAGAAGGAAGAGAGTACAAGAAAGGAATAGTTAGAAAAGGAAGAATAAAACCGATCTGAGAAGAAGATGAGGAGGAAAAAAATCCACAATCTTCCAAGGTTAACCGTGATCACTCCTGACGGCTTTTCCTTGTGGGAGGGTCCAGAGTCCAAGGGCACCGAAACGAGCGGGCTAAGCTCCCGAGGGGGAAAGGCCGTGATGTGGTGAGGAGGAGAAGTGCAAGTGCGGGGACCCCATTGACTCTTTTGTGTGGAGGTCATTGGTACTCTGAGCGCGCAGACGATCAGGTCTGGGAGTGGAAAAAAAGTTGCAAACATCAGTATCAGTTGGGTTTTCATAAAACTGCTCCTAAGTCATTTAAAGGACAAGTCCACCCCAACAAAAAGTTGATTTGGATAAAATGTGAAAAACCCAAACAGGCATAACACTGAAAATTTCATTAAAATCGGACGTAAAATAAGGAAGTTATGACATTTTAAAGTTATGCTTAATTTCACAAAACAGTTATATGCACATCCTGGTGGATATGCAAATGAGGAGACTGATGACATCATCCACTCGCTCTTTCTTTTCTATTTTATTACTTGAAATGTGAAATATTCTAATTTTCTCCTCAATGTCAAGTGAAACAATGATTAACTCCCCCCCCCCCCGAACATGTGGAATTAGCATTATCTAATACTATATGTTTCAGTCAAGTTGGTCCTTACTATCAGATCTGTAAAAAATGAAATATTGTATAATTCTAACAATAAAAACAAAATAATTAGTGAGTAAGGGACACCATCGACTGTCTCATTTGCATGTCACCGAGTTGTGCACATCACTGTTTTGTGAAAAACAAGCGAAACTTTAAAATGTCATAGCTTTCTTATTTTACATCCGATTTTGATGAAATTTTCAGCGTTATGCTAGTTTAATTCTTTCTATTAACTACTCAAATCAATATTTTTCTGGGGTGGACTTGTCCTTTAAGTTACGAACGACTTTGCGCACGACTGGTGACCTTTTCTTGTGCCAAACGATATATCCCTGTGTAGCTGACTAGTACCAAAGAACATATTCCAGTTGCACATAAACTTGAGAGTAACAGCTTTATGAAACACCTGCAGCGGTAAACATGGGCGTGTGATGTTGGGTGGGGTTTGAGCTAGTACATTGCAAAAACTCCGGTGTTGATTTGAAACCAGCCCGGAATCTATATATGTCCACACCAGACAAGTATTGAAACAACACCAGTTTGGAATCAAACCGATGCTGTTTTAATACTAATTGGTGTTGTATAAACACCTTTCTGGTGTTAGACCAAAACGAAACTGGTGTTGTTTATAACACTTCTCTGGTGTGGACATATATAGATTCCGGTCTGGTGTTAAATCAACACCGGAGTTTTTGCAGTGTATAGATCTCGACGTTAGTAGTTATTTGTTTCGAAAACCCTACACTCTTCACACACCAATACATCAGTCCTCTCTCTCTTCACCTTCTCCTGCGAATGATGATTAGTGATTTAATCTAAATAAATTATGTTCAAACTTTAGGCCTTTGAAATTAAGATCGACTATCTCAGATATTAGATCACATCTATCACACAACATGTGTTTAATAAAATGCTCTTTGTTTCGTTAGAAATTGAATTTAAAATTTGATCATATAAGGGCCCGTATTCTGAAGTAGGGTTTAACGTAAAGTCAGGTTTAAAGTTGTGGTTTAAGTATGGATAGCAAATTGTTACATAAATCACTAACAGTAGAGATATAATATTTTAGCTCACTTGGCTCTCAAACATTATTGTGTAGGAAGTATAAATAGATAATTGTCTCCACCAGCGATGAATCAGGAAAGAGCACAGTAAACATAAGAAACATACAACTTAAAGGAGAAGGAAACCCTTGAAACCAGCTAAATCCATATCAAAGAGAAAAATCAAAGAAACATATTGTTGAAAGTTTGAGGAAGATTGAATGAATAATAAGAAAGTTATGAGCATTTGAATATTGAGATCACTAATGCCATGTAGATCCTCCCATTGGCAATGCGACCAAGATCTGTGATGTCACACACGTACAACTCCCTCATTACTTTAGTACTTATTTCACTTATATTCTCACTTTTATAGAGTCTATCACAAGGTGAGGTGTTCTTTTTATGAGAGGACAAGTACAGAGGTTTCACAACATTATATCATTGATGAATCGTTTGTCATATGATTAGAATGAGCAAAAAGAGATGTTTTTTGGTATATTTTCAGTGTCCAAAAGGGGAGAGTTGTTCATCTGTGACATCATAGATCTTGGTCGCATTGCCAATAGGAGGATCTCCATAGCATTAGTGATCTCGACATTCAAATGCTCATAACTCTTCTATTGTTAATCCTATTTTACTCAAACTTTTGTTGATCTTATTCTTTGATTTTTCTGCTTTCACAAAAGCTAACTTGCTCCAAGAGTTTCATTCTCCTTTAATAAAAAATGTTGACACTTTTGGCTTCCCATAATTTCAGCACAGAGTTAGACCATAAACCTGACTTCAGAATACGGGCCATTGAGAGTAAATGATTCTTCAGATTGACCAATACTTTACTCCAGCTTCACTGTCTCGAGTTCAAGTCAACTCACATAGTTCAATCAGCTGTCAAAATCATAAACGGGCCTTGTCGCCCAGCTCTCACGCTCTTCGTAGTGGTTAGCTCTTCCATTTACGACATTTCATCACACTCTTCCTCGTCATTCTCCCTTGCCCTTTCCAATCTCTCCAATGGTGGACCTGTTGGAATAAATATCACCGATAGAAACAGCACCCATTTGTCATTTAAATTGACCTTGTACGAATCAAACGTGCTGTCAGCGTATATAAAAGAAACCGCGCCATATGAATTTTACATTTTCACTCAACGACCCCCCCCCCCCATGGCCGAACTTCAATATTCATACTTCGTGTAGATTCAAGTTCGTTTTTGTCACAATTGCTTTCAAAAACGAGAACATGACGAAAAAAGGAGAGGTGCTTGATTTTGGAGAGAGAAATGTGTTTTTATAATGAAATATTGTTTCTTAAAATTGTTCTCATTAACTGATGTGTGTATGAAGCGTCGTAACGTTTAAAGGATTCCACTACAAAAATCTGTTCATTTCTTTTAACTAAACAAGTCTCTATGTAAATTTTTCTGTTCTAAGCAAACAAAGTAATCGATTGACCAATAAAAAAGTATTTTGTTAGATAACCATCGATATTTAGTTCGACAACGTATACAGACTGCAGAGTTTTTTTTTACACGATTATCAAGTGATTATCCACATTGCTGCTCGCCTGTGACGTCACAAAATCAAAACTTTTAAAATGTCATGACTGTTGTTCTCAGACAAATTTTCATCAAACTAATATTAATATAATATTCTACTAATATTTTCCTCTAATTTTCATGATTTTATTAAAACCACCTTATTGAGGGTGCAACGTTGATAGAAGGTTGTTGTATTCATGTTTGTAACGCAGCGCAGCTGCAATAAGGAGAGACATTTAAATGACAAAAAAGAGAGGAAAACGTGAATAAATTATGAGCCAGAGAATAGTGAATGTTTGTTCTTTTATCATTTCCTTTTGAATGAGTTTCATCTATATTTAACTTTCAGAACTGCCCAACAGAGGCCCAAATATTTCCCGAGGGCTGAGAACGAGTCACACAGGGCTGTAGTATGAGTAAATGAAGTATATTTGAATATTTTGTGTTTCAATAAAAAGTTTTATGAAGCTTCCCTCGGAAGTAGCATGTGAGTACCATGTTTATGACACGTTCCTTTTAAAATTAGAATTTCATTCTTGGAGAATAGAATGATGAGGTGGATGGGAGGATATGACAGAGAGAAACAAAATGAGAGATAGAAAAAAAATGATTGTGTGTCAGCGTGTGTGTGTGGGTGAGGGTGTGGGGCGAGGGAGTGAAAGAAAAATAGTAGGGGAAAATGAAAAAAAAGGGTACCCCCCAAAAGAATCACTATCGAATTGCCTTTTTTGCTTGCTCATCCCCAGTTAAAATTTTCATATTCATTCAGCTGCCCCTGTAATTATGCAGAATATTGTTTGTGTGTGTGTGTTTTATGATGAAGAAATTTTATGAAAAAGAAAGAGGGATGGAATGAGGGGAAGATTCGTGAAAAGAAACCATTTAAATGAAAATAAGTGACAGAAAGAAGGAATAAAAGAAAGAAGTCGACTTGTTTTGGCTGACTTTCAAACTGCTGCCGGAAAAGCAGACGCCACTAATCTTCAAGCGCTATGTTTGGCCCTTAGTAAAAAGTTTGCGAACTGGATTAGTCAGCCTGTCATCGGGGTTCTCTGACGGGACCGGGCCGGGGGCGCAGTGACGAGGAGGAGGGGTCGAGTATAGGGGAATGGGAAGGAGGGGGGACTTTAATTTGAGAGGCAAATTCCATGTGTACTGCATCTGCAAAAAAAGAAGAAAGATTATTCATAAATCATAACATATTTTGGAAAATAAACATCATTAACATGCTAGCACAACACATGGCCCCGGGAACGACTTTTCTTAGTTGGGGTGCTGATGTAAATTTGAAAAAAAAAAAAATCACTGCAAAATGGAAGTCAAATTGGTTCTGAGAAATTTGAAAAGCAAGAAAAAAAAAAAGGTTTTCACTAAAAAAACTGTTTATACTTCTTCCAGAATTCATGGGGATACTGCCTATGGAGAATTATACACGCGGCACCCCCAAGGAAATTTTGGGGGGTGTTTCACTCCCGCTTCCAAGGGCCAAGGCACAGCAATTCTAACGTCCACATCGACGAAACTCAGAAATACAAGGAGAAGGAAAATTATTCTGATGAAACATTGCAGCAATCTTTATTATACGAGTTCTAACCTCGATCTCTTAAAAAATACTTAATTTACATAATTGAACAACACTATTTGTTTTACTGAAAAAGAAACTCCAAAAAGGAATTGATCAGATAATAATCGAATGAAATGTCACGTGTACGTTGCGTTGGTGAAGGGGGTGTCACGTGACCAGAGGAACGGAAGAGGGCGGATGAGAGGGAAGGGGGCACATGAGTCATGGCATCTTCTGACCATCACTGGACATATAACTGGACACTACTGGACAGTACGGATGGTCAAGGAGCCTTGGAAGCTTTTCCGACGGCTTACAGGTCTCGAGTCTAAAAGATGCTAGAAAATATGCTTCATCATGCCTTGACTGACTTCGAAAGTAACTTACTCATGGAAAATTCGAAAAGAACATTTATCGAAACGAAAATGTAAGAGATAAGATTCAAGGGGTTATTTGAATTATAAAATATTCTTTAAGTAGAACTACATTAGAGCATGGTCCATGGTTAGAGCTAGGTTTACAAACATTTGTCACTCTCCACCCAGATGTTGTAAATTTACTTAATTGAATTAAAACGTGTGAATAATTATTCCACCAGTGTCATTTTTATTTCATGAAGGGTTTTGTGATATGATACAAATTGTCTTTGGCAGTTCCTGGCCTACACATCCAATTTACAAATAAATAAATAAATAAATAAATAGATAAATAAAGAAATAAATAATTAAATAATTATGTGAATAAAAAAAAAAATAATGAATAAAAAAGATAAATGAATGAATGAATGAATGAATAAATAAATGATTAAACATTCAAATAAATAAATACACACATACATACATGAATAAATAGATAAATAAATAAATAAATAAATAAGTAGATAAGTAAATAAATAAATGAATAAATAAATATATGAATAAATAAATAAAATAATAAATACAGCCTTATCGACGCACGAATGGAGTAGTCGATTTTATATTAGTTATTGAACATACGATATCAATCTTTATTTGCTGATCCAGATCGGAGCGATGTAGAAAGAAAAATAGGAAGGAAAAGAAGGGGAAAAACAGATAAAGAAAAGGAAGATAGCAAACTAAATGAGGAAAAAGAAGAGGGGATGAACAAAGTGAAAATTACTCCTCAAACTTTTGTCAATTCACGCTCTTTAAGAGCACCTCTTTTCGAGAGCAATTACGAAGTCGCGAACCGAAAATCAGCAATATTATCGGGCAGCCATATATCAAACTCACGATCACAATAATTGTCTTCCTTTCTATCGAGCACCATCAAGAAATTGAAAGAATAACACGCTCGTGTTTTCCTTCTACCCATTTCATAAACATTTCCCCTTTGAGCAATGCATACACATATCAGGAGGAGTAACGGTGGATTATTTTAGATCAAAAGGATTGGCCTATTAATTTAGTCAAAGGATATTGCCGTAATTTCCATTAATTTCAATGAATTAGAAGTTTGCGTTAGACGGGATAGGGACGGCCATATGTCGTGTAGTATGCACTTTTCTTGGATTGACACAACTTATAAATGCCTTCCGTTTTACAGCTGTTTATCATGGTAGACACGTAACAAGTGTGTAAATGCATGGGGGATACATTATGAAATTGCCATGGTATATTTACAGCTCTATTATGAAATTGTCATGGTCATTTCGATTTGTATGATCATGATTAATCAATCAATCAATTATTTATTTATTTATTTATTTATTTATTTATTCATTCATTTATTTATTTATTTATTTATTTATTTATTTATTTATTTATTTATTCATTTATTTATCTATCTATTCATTTATTCATTTATTTTTATTCTTCTGCATAATATGAAATTGTAATAAACATGTAGTAACACATATACAATAAATATGTTTCGACTTTAAATCAGAAATATACATCATTGAACATTAAAACACTGTCGGAAGACGGATTGTCATTGTAAGCAAATATGCTTGAGAATATTATGACGATATGCACGTTGCTCTATTTTCTTTGATAACTGAAAATAAACTCTAAACAACTACAACACTCACCAGGTGAAAACGCCGAGCTTTCTCACCAAATTCAAGTGACCCTTGTGACTTACGCTCACGTTAATTAACTTCTATTGTCTTATCATATCGCATATTAATATTAAGTGAACCTTCTCGTTAATTTTACCAGGTACTCCGCCAATATTGATTAGAGATTCCGAGAAGGGGCACAGTTTGACACCTCTCCGGTGCCTGGAGGGGGTAGGATTTGCCCCCCTATACCACCATAAGTTGCGTCATGATCAGGCTCCGCGATCCACCTGTCAGGTAATCTTTACTCGTCTCGTGTTATTGACACCAAACAAACTTTATTGATCGTCAATTGGAAGTAGTTTACTCATTCTGCCACACAAAGTAATGATCATTCTATCGAATACATTCATGTATCATACAAAGGCTTAGGTTTTTAAAACATATTTTCACAATTGTTTCTCTAATTGTTTTCTAAATTCGACTTGTTGTTGGACATGCTACTTGAATCAGACAATAGAAAAATATCCAATATTTTCCCAAATAATTTCAATCGAATATAAGTAAAACTAGGTGCCACCCTTGTGGTCCCGTTGTACCTTGCTTACTAAAAATATGTTTTTCTTGTTTTACACCAATAACATTGTATTTGCATATATAGTATACTTTATGGTAATAAGGTATATCAACTTTAACTTTTTTAACTTCAATTTGGGAGGAGTTTTTACACTGACTGACCAACCCCCTTTGTAAAAACGATTACATCACATTGCTCCCCCCCCCCCAACAAAAAAAAAAACATTCAAAATGCATTGAAGTAAATATCCATTGCGATTTTCTCAAATTTAAATGGATTTCTGGAAATTAAATAACGAAACGTTTCGAGATGGAACCTTCACAATTCGAATCCGAAAGAGAATTCAAGCAAGCCTTTAACATGTTTAAGATCGCGTGCATACCGACTGTTCTCTTCGTAAAATACGTGTTCTCTCCCACTGGAAAAGAAGCTATTATTAGAGAAATCCCTCTCAAAATATATATATAAAGACGGAATGGTGCAAAAATAAAACTTGTGAATATTGATGGCACTAAAGAGGCCAATGAAAGAGTTCCGTTACACAAGCAGTCAAGGAAACGATATGAATGATCTTTATGCTCCGTCACATTAACACAACAGACTCCAAACCGACCGATGGTATGTCATAGGTAATAACGTAATAGATTTGATCAGCCTCAGTCGGTTTCGTTGGTGTGACTGTAACCGAAACCGACTCCAAACCGACCGATGGTATGTCATTGGTAATAACGTATTAGATTTAATCGGTCTGGAGCCGGTTTCCTGGGTGTGACTGTAACCGAAACCGACTCCAAATCGACTGATGGTATGTCATTGGTAATAACGTATTAGATTTAATCGGTCTGGAGTCGGTTTCGTTGGTGACTGTAACCGAAACCGAATCCAAACCGACCGATGGTATGTCATTGGTAATAACGTATTAGATTTAATCGGTCTGGAGTCGGTTTCAATGGTGCTACTGTAGCATTAGCCGTCGAAATGAAATTTCAGCGTTTTATCCATTGAATACTAGACTCATTTAGATATAATTATCATTTTTAATCTGGAGTGTTCCTTTAATGCCCTATCACATTTACTGATTGAAAGGCTAACCTATCGTGTGGGTTAATTAATCATCATTTTCAAAGAAATATAAGCAACAAAAACCGGAGGGACGTGGACAAAATAACTCGGGGATTTTCAAAGTCACTATCAATATCAATCAAGATTTACCCCCATCGGGCTGGTAGGAAGGGGGCAACGATACCCCCTCCCCCGATAACAGGGGTGACATCATGACACCTGTATACCTTTCTAAGAATCATACAAAATGGGGTTAATCACGTCTGCGACTGTCACTGAAACAAGTTTGTTGTCATACTTCTGCTAATTCAAAATTAAGAACTCACAATGTTTTCTTTTTATATTTTGTTTGAGGAGAAGGGAGGGGGGGGGGGTATAAACGGTATGGCCACAATACTTGAGAAGGTTCAGAGAAAGAGCCATTTAGCATGTTTAGTATAGAAGTGAAATCAAATCTGTAATCCTTCAACATATTTTTTTCTTACAATATTTAAAAAAAGTCATGTTTCGTATACGTTTTTTTCGACATTTGTATGGTTTCTTGGCGTAAATGTCGATCTTTTTGTGCATGTAAATCCTTGTGTTCACGTGATCCTCACATTCTTATCATTATGTGTACTACCATAACTACCGTGACTACTATTAAATAAAAGTGTCAGTCGAAAATTACTCGATTTTTCAAGAGCGCTAACATTATTTGCCCCAAATCTCGACAAAGTTGCGTTTATCCCTTGAAATTTTAAGCGAGAGCGATAATTATATGCAATCATTAATCATTGATTGATGATAATACTTTAGTGAGGTTACCCTCTTTATAAGGTGCACTGTAAAAACTGTGGTGTTAAAACTGACACCAGTTGGTGTTAATAAAGGACCACACCCTGAGGTGTTAAAATTACACCCTACAGATTGAACACAACACCAAAGGGTGTAACTGTAACAACCAAAGATGTTGTAATAACACCTACAGGTGTTAAACTAACACTGTCATTTTAACACCGGTGTAAAATAACTGGTGTGGTCCTCTATGTACACCGGTTAACACCACAGTTTTTGCTGTGTGGGGAGTGGTATACGATTCCTCCTGTCCTTCCACTATTTACAAATATGTTTATTATTTCTGTCCCCTCTCCCGCACTCCTTGCTCTCTTCTCTCCGCCTCTAAAATTCTATAACGTCGTATCAAATTTAAAACATGCACTTTCATTTGTTTTGTCATGCCGATATTGCACTTAAAATAAGTATACGAAGTTCTTTGCTGCATAACCTTACATGAAAACTTTATACCAGCTCCAATAATATATATATAATTCAAATATCTACAAAAAGATGAACTGAACAACAAGTATCCTTTGGATAAAAAAAACCCTTTTCAAGCACAAACTCTTCACACTTTTAACCCATCACCCTATTCCCCTATCATCCAAACTGTCACATCTAGGTGAAAATGGGTGGAGCGTTAATCAAAATCTCACGAATCTTGCCCCCTATCAATAGTGGCATATTCTGGTTTCTAGGTCATGAACCGGAAGTATAACCGGGTTCGGAAATATGACTATGTTCGGAAAAATATATTAAGAAAGGAACTATTGAATTTAAAGTGAAAAAAGTGTTTTAAAAATCTAGACAAGGGAGAGTCCTGCCAACCGGCATGCGTCAATGATATGAGTAAACGACTGGCGCCGCCTACGTCTCCGTAGAGACAACTCAGTGTCGCCAATAAATAGTCTGAAGACGAATACCCATTTTGTTTGTATTTTCCTCTCATTATACTTTTTCATAAAATTTTTATGAAACCTAGTCTAGGCAGTGCCAAATTACACCTATCTTAGGCAGTACAACAAGGAGATTTGTGGCACGTTTCATAAATATTAGTAATGATAAAAGTTCTGGCACATTCCATAAAAAACAATATATGAAGAGCTCACTTGCAAAACGTGTTAGGTCCATTTTCCATAAAATTTGATTTTTATGTCTTAATGTATTGATTTTTAGTAGCTCTATAAGATGATACCAAAGAAAAGTTGAAATTCCTATTAAAAAAGTGAACTGACATGGCAAAGAAAAATCACCTTTTTTTTCAAAAGGGGTTAGGTCCACAATGATAATTTTTTTTTAAATATATAGAAGAAAATTGAAGACAGGTAGATTTCTTTTATACCCAATTTTATGTTCACATGGTAGGGTAGTACATCATGACAATTTAGTTTCTCATAAGAATATTGCAATAAGTGAGAATAAAAAACATGTTTTTTCTCGGAATGGTCCAAAGTTGACCTAACCCCTTTTGCAACTAAACTCTTCATATAATAAATTTCAAAAATTCAAACAGACATGGGCCGTTTGAAATTAGAACGAAAACGGTTTGCATCTCCAGACTAAGCCGAAGATATGGATATTGTTGATTTGTACAATATTTCTTTATTACCTCCATAACAATCCATTTATTGTATTAAAACAAGTGAATCTGTTAACCATTTGTATTATATTTCATGTATTCTATTGTGTATCAAAATAATTTTGTTTTTCTAATAATTTTGTTTTTCTGATTATTAAATTGCCCTTCGTTCACGAAAATGATTTTGCTGAGGCTTACATGTTTGTCATTACTCAACGTGTATTCATATCCGGATGTGTCTGATCTCAGATAAAACCTTATTGATCTGTCCATATTCAGGATTTCATTAGATTTCATTCTTTTTTCGATAAAGCATGCCTTAAAGGCATAGGCTTGCATTACAAAGGTACGTGTTATTAATAAAATGCTGATCTTTGATTCACGTTGTCTTTACATTATTGTTCGTATGGATGAAAAAACACCAAGAAAGAAAGAAAAAAAAATCCTGCAGACACTTTCAAGATATCTGTAACTGAAAAAAGTCACGATTTACTTAACACCTGCTAACTCTTCCTGGTAGATGAATATATTGCATGTTAGTGTATGGGATGACATTAAGATTGTGTTTCCAGTCACTTAAAATTGTATTGTTTTGATGCAATTAATAATGATTTTTGGGTGCGATGTTTTGTTGATTTCTTGTGACATGTGTCACAACTCCCCACTAAGGCTTTGATATAAAGTTCATTTTAATTTTCTCTTTTATTAAGTCTGTCAGTAGTGTTGTTGTTGTTGTTTTTTTTTTTTTTTTTTTTTTTTTTTGGGGGGGGGGGTCCCCATTATCCCCCATAGCGCCACCCATTTGTACGCCAGCCCAGTGATCACACATCTTCATGATCTTGGTTGCATTGCCAATTAGAAGGATCTCCTTACCCAAATGCCCAACTTTTAAGCAACCCTGGGCAACATACTGTCCACGCAACTATTGGTTAAAATCTGCCCAAATTGGGTAATTAAAACTAATTGGGTAATAGATTTGCTCAATTAGATAATAATTGCCCAGAATATATATACATTTTTTACCAACATACATTACCAAACACAGTGGACAATATGTTGCCCAACATTTTAAGTGTGTTTTGTGCTTGACATTCAAATGCTGATAACTCTCTTTGTTTGTCCAATTTCTCTCAAACATTCATTGATCGTCTTGCTCGACTTTTGATTTCCCATAATCTAACTTGTTGCAAGGATTTCAATCTCCTTTAATTCAGAATCCATCACGTTTTCTACATTCACCGCTTTCTTGACAACACGGTACCGCAGAGTTCCGGCGCACCTGTTGATCGGCATCTCGATACTTCGACTGACCTTGCACCGAGCTTCTTCCGTGCTTTGTTTCCAAACCAGTGACACCGCTCTCGTGCCTGAAACGAACAAGACAAGATCTAATCCTGAAAATAGAACGCATCAAATCTATAATACTTTAAGGAGAAACTAGTTTGTAGGTTGTTTTAAAACTTCAAAATAAGCTGTGTTATCATGGTTATGATGCATAATTGTGTGGGTCGTGAGCGCGGGAAGGTTGCGCGAGAGGGGAGGAGTGCGTGTGTGCGTGTATTCATGTGAGTGTGGGGTAAATGTGTTTGGATAATAGCGACAGCGTCTTTTTCTATATTCGCTAAAATACGCGTTGTTTCAGTTGAAAAATCCCTTCAAAGTAGGTGACAGCATATATTAGCAATAGATAATCAACATCTAACTAAGATGTGCGTGTACATTCGTGGGTGTGTCTTTATGTATAGGTGTGCGGTTTATGAGTTGGGATATATAGCCCATCTTCTATTTTATAGTGTAAAATAATCTTTATTTCTCATTTGAAACATTCATGTAAAGTATCTGATTATGATTATGTAAACAAATACATCTTGATTATATTTAGATCTACAGTAGATCGTTGTTTTACAATAGGGTCTATAGTAAATGTTATTATTGCAGATTATTTTTAGGCCTCTGTATAAATTTTGGTTGGTATACTTTGTTTGATAACATTTCGGTTTATGAATTAAACTATAGATTCGTTGATTCAATTTATTTTCAATTTATGTATTCAATTAATTAATTTATTCATGTACTGAATCCACTTTTCATGAATCTTTTCATCCATTTTATCGACTTACCCATTTGTAAATGTTTGTTATAGTTCTTCATGTATTTGTCTACAAATTGTTTCTATCTAGGTACCTGATAATTCGTAGGCCTATATTGAAATTAGTGTTCAGGGTTCTTTCTCAAACACCAAACACACACACACACAAAAAGGGAAAAATAAAATCTGAGAAGGGGAATAAAAAGTGCTTTGCTCCTGCACATCACGGAAGGACTAGAATAGTAGGAGTCATAATCAATTTAATTCACTTTCTACTCTAAGTATCATTCCTTCATCGGTCTGGGAACTTTTCCGGCACCCTTGACTCAACTACCAGTCGTTAAAGGGAATACTATATACCAAAACAATATTTCCTTCTAAAAAAGTATTACCAGAGAAGTATGGGGATCCATTTTGTAACCCATAGGAAATGGGATGTAATTCCCTTTAATCTTAAACCCAAAACACAATTTAAACAGGCTTGTTTTCCTCGATTTTCATGAACGAAATGAATGAATAGAAATAAATAGGGTGAATGAATTAAAATGAAATAAGTCAAAAGGCCGTATGACCCCGGCATTATTCTTTCAAAATAATTCACATTCACACCTATCCCACTTTCGTTTTTTTGGTTGATATCCATTGAAACGACTGGTGTTTACGTCTAGTTCTCGGAAGTAGCGGTGGCACGCATTGCTCATCTGAGGGGACTAGACACGAGAGGTTTCTTTCCCCCTCTGCTTCTTCTTCTTCTTCCTCCAAGAGAGCTAGCGAAGCGTTGGCAGGGGCTCTGCCTAGACCAGCCGGCTACTATCCTTATCCTGAAGATGAGGAAATGTGGGGGCTGGAAGTTTCGCTCTGGTTGGGTCAGATGCGGACAGTCAAGAACGATATGTGAAAAAAAAAATAGATGGGGAGAGAGAGAGAGAGAGAGGGGGAGGGGGAGGAAGGGGGAGGGGGGGGGGGGGGTGAAGAGATCTCGACCATGCCCTTTGTACAATTTGGAAATGATGGGATCTAAATCCAGTAGTTTATCAAAATTGCATGAGCTCTGAATACACCCAATGTATTAGCACTTATGAGTAAAACAATAAGCAGATTACTGAATTAATAAACAAATCGATAATTGAATATATGATTAAATGACTGAATGAATACATATTAAAATGAATAAGTGATTCAATGAATAAAAAATAAATGAATAAATGAACTGTTAAAAATCTATTCCGATAAAACATCTCACCAGTAGAGATCAGACCGAGATAGGCCGAGAGCAAATTTGTCACAGAAAACGGGACTTTTTATTTAAAACAGAGTTTATGCAACATGACCCATTTACAGGCAGGTGATATAATGTGAATATAACACACTAAACGACGAATTAAATTAAAACGATACTGTACCTAATTAGTCTGCAGGCACGGACCCTGATTGGAACTTTGGTTAACAAGTGTGCCTCCACGCAAAGACTAACACATACAAAACTTGCTGTTCCAATACTGAGCGAGAGGGCCTTCAGTACACAAGGCATGAGTAGGTTGCACATTCAGACCCTTAACTCGAGTGAAGGGTTTGCCCAGCAGACCAGTACATAATTGGAATGTCTCAATCGCATGTGCATAATCAGCTCTCTCTCTCTCTCTCTCTCGCTCTTTCTCTCTCACCTTGTTCACACACACACGCTTAAACACACCCACCCATAAACCCACACACGCACACACACACACATACTTCACCAGCAATGTCCATTTCAATTAAATTTTTGTTTACAACCCCATCACAAACAACACTCCACCAGCCGCTCGGATCCTGTTATCTTAACCCTCTTAATTAAAAAGCATTAATTAGAGATCGTAATCTCAAGACCAGTTGTTCTATACGTCTTTTTCAACACCGACAGAATCACGTACTAATTGAATTAAACGACCCTAGGACAGATGCAACTGACATATTTGTGTTCAATTTCATTCAATGAATTTAAAGGGCCTAATGGTCAAGTTTCTATCAAGGAGCTTTCAACAGATGTAATATGTTATCTTTAAATGTGGAAGTGGAATAAGTTTAAAGCAGATTCGAACCAGCAGCCCTTTTTAGTATAGCACCATCTTCAACTTACTATTCATAAACTGGCCAGGTTTACAGCCCATAATGCATCAGTCTGATCAGTGTAGTCTTCTAATATAGGCCACTCACTATACTCAAAACGGTCACATCCCCAAAAGTACAGTTCAGTCAGTTTCCCTATACAAAATAATATAAAAGGTCAATTCATTCTCTGTATGACTAATAATTATATCAAGGTATGTTTTAAGACCAACTATTTTTAATCAACATATGCAGTCAATGAGAAATGATACACAGTGTTGATTAGTTCGCGTTTGATTTAAAACATGCCAATCACGCTGTCTTAATAAATCTTTAACAGAAAATAAATGTATTTGTTATTTCAGCATATTGTTTGAAAGGGAAGTTCGCCTTGGAAGTTAAAACTTAACCATGCAAGAATAATATGCTTAATAACGTTTTTGTAGATGAGCTGAATTACATGAAGTCTTTTTGTTCTCTCTCCTGTTGTCAATGTAGTAGAAAAAAAGGTAAAGTGAACCGACTCAAGACCGACCAAAGCTACTACATTATAGTATATGATTGGTCACTTTGGAATCGTTTGCGTAACCGGAGCGTTATTAGATAGTTTTTGCACTGCAACGTGGACGGATTTAAGAACACAGTAAATGTATTGAAAATGACAGTAAAATCAAACTGAAGAGTTGGGAGGTCTTTGTCGAAAATTGATGAACCAAAACAGCAGTTTCGTCCTAAGTTTCGGAGCTGAAGAGAAATTTCAAATTTGACCAGAGTCAAGGACAAAACTGCTGTTTTGATTCACCAATTTTCGACAAAGACTTCTTGGTTGTTAATTGTTATGAAGGGCATTTGACAATACATTTTTACCATGGAAGCTAAAACCCCTATTAGTATCAGAACAATGTCATATATCTCAAACTCACTTGATATGGCAAGCACATTCGAGGACCTCCCGCCCCATATGTTTGCCAATACATAAAATAATAACGAGCAGCTCCACCTTCCCCTTTCTCTCTATTGTGACGTCATACTCCAGACACACTACTTGGAGTTATCGAGATAATGAAGGATAATTCTAACACCTACCAATTGATTATAATGATGAGTGTGATCGAGAATGAATATCGCTAGACTCTCGCTTGCAGTTGGTGGGCGTGACTCACTGGTGACACGTGACTCATTACCAACACGTGATTCGTCAGGAGGAAGTCTTAACTTAATGCCACAGTTACATCAATGAAACCGACTCCAGACCGATCAAAGCTATTACGTTATTTCCAATGAAGCTAACATCGGTCGGTTTGGAGTCGGTTTCGGTTACAGTCATACCAACGAAACCGACTCCAAACCGATCAAAGTTATTACGTTATTTCTAATGGCATATCATCGGTCGGTTTGGAGTCGGTTTCGGTTACAGTCACACCAACGTAACCGACTCAAGGCCGATAGAAACTATTACGTTATTATCAATGACATACCATCGATCGGTTTGGAGTCGGTTTCGGTTACAGTCACACCAACGTGACCGACTCCAGACCGATCAAATCTATTAAGCAATTTCAAATGACATACCATCGGTCGGTTTGGAGTCGAATTCGTGGTGTGACTGGGTGTAAAGGTGCGTCTGGCTCAGGACCAGTAAAGTCCATCGATTCGATTTATCGGCAATTATTACCCTTTTTTATATAGAGGATGAAGGATTTGACAACATGTCTCAGGAAAATCAATTTAGATGGCGGCGCAATGGTTAAACATGCACGCTCCTTACAATAGGAGGGTCGTGGAATTAAACCCCTGCCAAATTAAGACATAGTCGGACCCTATGCCTTCTTCCTAAATATGTTATAATGTTCAATGTGTCAGTAAGAGTAGAAAGCATTTGAATAACAACACCAAAAAGATCTGCTTATAAGTTATAACTGAAGTGGTAATGGATATAGGGCTACACGAGTTGGAAATAACATTTTATTTTCAACTTTCCCCAAATTGTGTCCCTTTCTATTCGGTTGAGCTGACATTTTTGAGTTTTATTACATTTCATTATAGTACCATTGCTCGTTCGAGATTATGCCGTATTCGTCGAAAGAAAACATCTTTAGTGCATGACCATCACTATATTATTTATTTATATTTTATATTTTATATATTTTTTTTAATTTCGTGAATATCAAGTTATCAAACAATACTTATGAAAATTGGAATTTCTCAGTTCCAGAAATCAAAATATTAAATATGCAATTTACATGATAAAAAATTAACCATCATCTTCCAACCTCACTGGTAATTTCGCACAAAAACAGACCAATAATCAGAGTGAAATAATAAAGAACGTACAAGCAACATTAATAAATCTAGCTCTTAATGGCACTATAGGGGTAGCAGGTTGTTACCCTCCCGTTCATTGACCCCTCCCAGCCGTCATCAGGGGTGAAACTCTGCACCCATGCCGGGGATTGGGGGTGCGGATATGTTCCCCAACCTATCACGATCAGACCTCTCTTCACATAATTATCACCTCGGTGTTTCCCGGGTGAAGGGACAACTTCTTTCCTCCCGTTTCTCAAATGATCAACAAGATTGGTTAAGCCACTGACTGCCAGGATTACCATGATAGCACAGAAAGTAATGTCACGGTCATGGCGAATCCTACTCTAGGTGAGTGTTTCATAAAGCTGTTCGTAAATTAAGAGCGACTGGTGAACCTTTCTTACGCGCTAAATAATCACCTATGAACATAAAAATGGTGAATATCATTTACCACGAGAAAGGATCAGCAGCCATTCTTTAAGTCACTCTTAACTTACGAACAAGTTTATGAAACGGTCCCCGGCGGACAAAAGTTATTACATTATTACCAATGACATACCATCGGTCGGTTTGGAGTCGGTTTCGTTGGGGTGACTGTATTAACGTAAGAAACTATGTAATTCTGAAATTGAAAAAAAAAATTACGTTATGGATCAAAATGAATATTGACTATGGTTGTGTACGATCTCAAATTTGAAGATCTTGCTTATGACGCAGCTATATTTACAAATAATTTTGTGTTCTGGAATAGTAAAAAAGAGCAACTTTAAATAAATGCCTAATTATCAGCCATTGTTTGTCTTCAGGGTGAAGGCGGGTCCTTTCATTAGACATTTGTATTAAAAAAAGAATGGGTCAATTTGGATTCATAATTTTATTTGTAACGTGAGAGCTGTTTCAACTGATTTAGATAAAGGTTTACACGTGGAAAGGTTTAACTGGTTTTTTTTTTGGTCCCTCTCGAAAATAATTCCGAAAAAAAACCATATAGGATGCATTCTTCCCAATGGCCTAACTGGCTCCTTACAAGGAACATGTTCCTTAAAAATTGACAGAAAGAAAAGTCCGCAAATGGTTTAATGCCCCCTTTTCACTCTCGGGTCATCACCCCTTCCCTCCAAAGGTGACAGTATCAGAACAGTTTTATTTTCGCTTGACGCCCCCACATCAGGCGTTAACAAAGCTGATAGACAAGGCGTGTATCAACTAGTCATCGCTGCAGACACTCCGCAACAAAACTTACCTATTTTCTGGCACTTGGTTTATTTTGGTTTCACATTTAGCCCCCTTTTTCGAGCGCGTGTGAAATCGTGATAGCAACGGGGTTTGAAAGATTTTTCCCGCCACATAAGTGACAGATTGTTCACGCAAAAAGTGATGTTTGTTTAAATTGCCTAGTCATTGAAAGCCGGATTCATAAAAGAAAAAAAAATGTTTCTCATAAGTCAAGGGATCATTCGTCTAATAGTCTCAATGCAAGATGGGTATAAATTCATAATACCATAGCCATGATTATAATTATAATAAAACAATTACCCTTTTCTTAACTTCACCATAGAGGTATAAGATATTTGCCATATTCACGTTACCTTTTTTAATTAAAAAAAAGAGGTTTACTTGTGTTTGCATTGGCCAAATAAAACATGTAACATAGATAGCTGTGAATTAAATGCAAGAAAATAACAAAGAACCATGACATATTTCTGAATACTGTGAAGAAAGTCCACAGCTGATAAAAAAAAATGCAAGTCATTCTATCATCAGAATTAATACTCCTTGAATCGCGCATGCGCGGGGGGTATCAACCGCCCAATGCATGACGGTCGAACAACGTCATCATGGTCATAAGTGTCACTCCATCAACATGATCAAAGATGCGACTCCACAACTGTTGTTCTTGTTGACACTTTTGACGGGGTATTTTGATGGGGGATCGCTGTCTTTCTTTATCATTTTTTTTTGTTTCTTATTTTGGAGATGAAAAGGAGAGGTTATCTGCGCAATGCAAGCTCGACGAGTATGGAGAATAATTGGAGTCGGAAATCCCCGGGATATACCTGTTGTTGCCGATCTACGTACGTGTCAGACCAAGCGTGATTGACGGCTGTGAGTGTGGATGTATGTGTGGGTGAGAAGGGGAGGGTGAGGGTGTGTGTGTGTGTGTGTTAAGTGGGAGTGTGTGAAGCGCGTGTGTGTGGAGTGTGTGTAGAGGTATAGTAGAGGTGCCGTGGCCGAGTGGTCTAAGGCGCCTGACTATACGTGGAAAAATCCGGGGTTCGATCCCAGGCACCGGTACCTATGCCCGTGAGCAAGGTACTTTAGGTATTTAATCGACACTGCAGCTTTTTTAACCTGCATTCAAATAAATGGAAATGCTATATGCATTATTGGTAACTGGGTGTGCATTTGTTAAGAAAAGTGTGTCAGTGTGTGTGTGGAGGGCAGCACTGTACTCGGGGCGAGGGGCAACCGCCAACAATGATTTGGCAAGTAGTAAAACGAGGAGCAACGGGTCAAAGTGAAAGAGAAAGGACAAATAAAGAAAAAAAAGCGAGGTATAGGTCTTGTAAATCTGTTACCCCAGTGGCCAGGTGGCTGCGTGCCTGTAATTCCATTGATGATTTTTTAGGTCGTCTTTTCCCTGTCAAAATACCCTGGCGCCTCCCCTGTGTGAGCATGTGTGTGAGGGTGTGTGTGAGGGTGCGTGTGTGCGTGTGTGTCGAGGGGCAGCCATATAAGGGGTAAGGGGCGACCGCCCCCATGATTTTTCTATTACTGCTAACACTGAAGATAAAGAGGAGGAAGAAAGAGGATGATATATAGAAAACAAACCGACGCATTTTCAATTAGCATATTCTACTTTAACCCCCAAATAATAATGGTAATAACTATAAGGAAAATGTAGGGAAAAAAAATTAAAGTAAGATATGGAATGAACCGGTGGCAAAAATTGCCTTATTTTTTAGTCGTACTAACGACACTGACTCCAAAAACCAAAGCCCAAGATCTACCGATGATATACCAAATAATGTAATAGCTTTGATCGGTTTGGAGTAAGTTTCGTTGTGTGACAGTAGTATGGGAACAACGAGTTCTTACATACTATATCACGATATCGGGAAATCAAAATCACCTTGCCATTAAAAATGATTAAATTTACAATCAAGTTCTATTCACATAACTGAGACAAAATTAAATACTTAGATTTAGTAAAAGAGTTCACTTTCTGAGACGATTTCTAGATACAATCATATGATGATATTTGGATAACATACGAATTATTTTATGAAAAAGTGTCATGCATCGTTACAAAAGAAATAAAGAATTTTCACATACCTCCAATAATTACTTATTTGAATGTACATGACTTTGTATCAACAATAATGTAACGCTATTTAATAAATTGCGGCAAAGAAGGAGTGCTGTGTGAACATTTTACTTGAACCATTACATATACATCCCAAGTAGAAATTTGCAGACCAGGTCTACCTAAACCTATGTTAAGCAATAAATAGTAAGATTTCTTTATAAAAAAAACCATCCCGAATTTTAAGTATAAAATATGAAAAAAAATTATATTGAAAATTAAAAATAGGATTAAAACATCAAAAGCACACTTCTGACACTACAACAGTATAATTTATGTAAGGTATATACTACTCATAAAATACTTTTCAAGATTATTATTTTTTTTTTGTGGAAATTTACACCACTCCAGTTGAAATACTTGCTTAGGCATGTTAGGTCAATGCCACTGCTTACACTTCCTCTGCGCAAAATAGTCTCAAAAAGATTAAGTTGTTTGTGAAAATTGATAAGTAAATTAATCGCTAAAAGCTTAGCGGCGCTCGTAACACAACGCCTGCGCTAATAGAGACTTCAAAACATGATCACGTAATCCGGATAATTAAAACGGATACTCGGATTACACTTTGATATCCGATGTCCCGCCATCTTTAACTCGTAGTCGCCTACAAGTAATGTTAGGATTAAGACGAAGGCTGTAACGGGGATTGCAAGTTTTTAATTAAATGCGTAACCCAGTTATCGACGATTAAGAAGATTTAACGGGTTGAAAATGATATGAATCATGTTTTAATTGTCTTTTGTCTAATTAATTGCCGTTTGAAAACTGTCAGATTTGTCATTTTGAAGTGCAACTGACAAGTAGAGAACCTTGCAACCTGGGAAAATGATTTGGTGACAAAATTGCAGAAATATGAAGATGCATGCGATTTTAAGTCCTCTTTAGTCTCATTGAGATAATGATTAATGGTGAAGAAGGTATTGGATTAGATTATGTTATTCTTCCTCGATGTGATTTACTTTATAAACAACAAAAATGCATAATATTATAATTATGCCACAATAATATGACTTTCGATTTTAGAGACAATCACTTGTCTAAGCCACGTGTCGCTGTCATTGTTGTTTGATTTGATTTTTGATTTTATTTTATTCAGACAGAAACATAAATATTTACATGTCTCGGGTTGCAAAACAAGGTTTAGGAAACCCATACAAGTTGGCATCCCAGATGTTTTCGTTGATATTATTAACAACAACATTAAATATCAAGTTAGCCGTGAAAGATGGGTATTACGTATATTGTTTTGTAGGAAATTTGAGGATTATTATGCGTCGTAAACATGTTAATCAGTGACTTTGTTATAATTTTGTTATATTTATTGTTTTTAACACGTTAGAATTATTATAAACAGAAACAATCTATAAAATAACATATGCGAACATGGTAAAGCTATAAATAATTTTATTATGAAAACAATAACATTAATGAAAATAAAACAAAAAAATCTGAAAAGAAATAAATATACAATACGAATCAAAGGCCCCTTTCCAGATACCTGGCACATTGTTTTTTTTTTCTTTTTGAAAGTTAATAACAATCGGACGCTCATTTTAAACATCTTTATTGAAGAAAGGATTACATTCTGGTTTCAAAATCGGCTTTTTGATTACCGCGTAGGATGAAGGGGGAAACGAAAGGAGTTTCGATTACCTAGCCACTGGCGCCAAGACCAGACTATTATCTACATCTAGTACATTAATCTCCATGTGCGTGTGTAGCAAGATGGCGGCCGGTGTGGCGGCTATCATGAAAAATCATCCCAACTTCAGAAGCTTTACAATTCATTTGTTCCTCTTTGACGACTTTAAACAAAATATTTTGACATCCATTTTAGGAAATTATCCTTAATTTTGCACTTTCAGATTGAGCCGAAACATGATCAGTAGTGTCTAGACAATTGGTTCATGTTTCTTGAATGAGTTAGGTGGATAGATAATTGTGGGGTTGTTATGTGAATTTGAAGGTAGTATAGCACAGCGATGTTGTGTCATCGTTAATTTCCGCTGCGCCCGCTGAAGCAACCCCCTCGCGTGCAGCACGCACAACGTGATGCGACAATACGAGCGGACACCAGCGAATTGGAATCGCCCACGAGAGGAAACGTAAGTTTCGCTGCTCCTGGAAAGCTCGTAGCCTGCTATCTATACTGAATAATCTAATTGTATTACGTCGGGGGCAGCACACGATTGGGGATTTAGCTACAGTGTTATATTTCTTCCGATGTTGTTTCAATGCAACCCCTCGAGGACGAAATGCAATTGATACGAAAGTTCATTTTCTAAATAAAACGAGTTTAAATTCCTTTCAGAAGAAGTTCACGACCCGATGATTTTTTTTTCCGAATGCTCATTTCATACAACACCAGAAAATCGTAACAAATCAAACGACACTGTATATTGGTTTCCAATGTTGCCCTTTTCAATGCAAAATTGATTATTTATTATTTTTTTGCAGGAGTTTCTGCATTTATTGTAAAGCCAAAATAAATGTACAATACATAAACATAATCGTAGTATGACATTAAAGTACATTGCAATGTGACAAATTTGTAATAGTGTCATAACAAATTTAGACATGAATACATTTTAAGGATAATGCAGTGGCAAACTATATAAGCAAAATATATGCTTGAGTAATAGCAGCCAAAATAGGAATAATTTTATTTTGCCCCGTATTTGGCAACATAAATGGCATAAGACGTTGTAAAGTTACCCCGTTCAAGAGGTAATATTAATTTGATTTATCATACCCTTACATATATCATAATTACTAACGATGTGAAAATCGATACTTGAGGAACGCACCATACTATCAAAACCATGAGCGCCACTTTACCATGTAGATTAAAATTATCTATCACAATTTTTTTGTTCCACAATGTTGATTTACTACATTCAACATCATTCAGATTGCGTAGTTCCACGTTAATGTACATAAAAAATATTGTCAAAATAGACACAGGAGAAGAAGAACAAAAAGCAAACAACTAAATAAAAGTTCTCATTCATAATCAAAACAATTAGAGTTTGGTCAGTAATAAACGTGTATATTTGTTTATAACGAATATGTTTAGAGAACATGCTTTTAGGATATAATGATTACTTGAATGCAGCTTAAATCAAAATAAATTACTCACACTAAGGGAGAGATATGATTTCATTTGTTCGATGAATGACCCCCTTCATCGGGACGTAATCGTGAATGTACCGAGATCGCAAACCAAAAAGGCATGAATGGGATCAAGAGTGGAAATCAAATAAATATTCCTAATTTGTTTCGCAAATATTGACATTCGAATCCAATTCTGTGATTTTTTTCCTCCGGAGTGCTTTATTAAAAACAATAGTATCCAAGCCGAGTTAAATCAATCGAAACAAATGATGACGAGGGTGAATGCACGGGTATTATTGTGAGAAAGGGGATGGGGTAAAATGCAGTGGCGTAATGAGTCCCCCCTCTCCCATAAGGGGCAGATTCGGCAGAAAATTGCGTATGGGGCAAATTTCCCCAAAAGTTGCAAACCAGCAAAAATTTTAGCCTCAATAAAATGGAAAAAAAATTGTTACAACATTTGTCATTTGAAAAAGTTACACAAATATTTCACCCCCTTTTTCTTGGTCGAGAAAATTGTTTTTTTTTGGAGGGGGGGGGGGTCGGGGCAGTGCCCCCTCCCCGATTTATACACCACTAGTGGTCTAATCATACAAGATATTATTAATATTTAAAATAATGTTTGAATAAATGCAGAGCTTGATGAATATATAATTGAAGTAAACAAAATACCAATTGTTTACTGATAAGGGTGAGTAACTAATCCCCTTTTTTAACAAATCGTAAACTTCAATATCATCCTCACAAAAAATTTAATCAGACACCCACCGATGATACAAATGGTTAATTATCGTTCTGATAATGATGTGTAGTGCAGTGATTTTTTTTTCTTCAAAATATCTTTGTTTTTTTATGTTGAGAATTTCGCGAATGGGGAGGGGATCGGTTGAGCTGGGGTCGGGTCACCTTCTGCCCCCATACCCACACAAAATGAAGCCAATTAGATGATATTTTTGATTTGGCAAGGAAAAGGGGGCAGGAAAGAGACGGGGATTTTGAATCAGATGTAGAAACTATCGGTTTCGCCTCTCGAGAACTGAAAATGTCTTACCCAATCATATGAGAGACTACACAGCCTTGTTGCGGTCTAAAGGGACCGGTTCACGGTTGATTGAGCGTAGAGCCGGTGTGTTACTGTCACACCAACGAAACCGAATCCAGACCGATCAAAGCTATTACGTTATTTCCAATGACATAATATCCAATTAAGCGCATAGGGACGCATTTGGCAGTGATATGCGCTATATAAGCATGTTGGTATTATTATTATTATTATATAATCGGTCAGTATGACATCGGTTTCGTTATTTTAACGTGGTAGAATTTGTTATGTTGATGAGGCGCAGAATCTGTAGATGTGTGAGAACCTGAAATATTTCTGATACAGTCACACCGACGAAACTGGCTCCAGGGCTCCGTCACACAAAGCTTAGCGATCTATTGCTAAATGGAATGACCAATCGAGATCAACGTTACACGCTCATTCAGTTCAAAATACTGAGCAGGAACCAATCAGAATTTTCCTTTAATATTTGCTATTCATCGCAAATCTTTGTGTTACGGGACCCTGAACAAAAGCTCTTAGGCCTATGTTATTTCCAATGAAAGTTTCTGTGACTGTATCATTCTTCTGTTGGTGGAGCGCAAAAAAACTGTAGTTGTAAAATAGCTGGAAATATTTTTGCTATAATCAACCAACAAATCTGGCTCCAGAACCAAATCTATCTGACGGCATTACCAATGACACCAAGGAACCTACTTCAAACCCACCAGGCTTTACCATGTTCATAGCGCTGGCCATCACACAGAACAAAATATGTGTTACGTAATATTTGTCATATCCAGTGTATATCACCTTGCTTTGTTATGTTGTAACTCCATATTCATGATATTCCGATGAAGACGAATCCCACTTCACCTTTGAAGCGGGCTTGATAACTTCGTGATCATGATGATCAAGCATGCCGTCCTGGAACCTATAATATACATCTTCATATAGAAAGATTGATATACCGGTAGATTATAAAATAATGAAGATTTATTATCTAATTTAGAAAAATCTAATTAATATAGTGACTAAATTAGATTTGTTTGACAATTTTTCATTTTACATAAAAACACTGTAATCAGCCAATATTAAAATGTCCTAAAATTCAATAAGCTGTATTTTTTTTTGGGGGGGGAGGGGGGTAACAAATCACGATCCTTTATGGGTACCCGATAATCATTCATATCACGCAAAGTAAAACTAAAATGGAAACGTCTCATGAAATTATCCAGCTATTTTTGTTTGATTACTCATCCATTCAACATGTCAAGTAACCTGGTAAAAAAAGATTGTTTTATAAGATCTGTCAGTCTGACCGAATGTACTGCAGTATCTTTTGTTTTTCTGATATACTGTACAGTATATTTGATTTAAGATTTGGGTTTACAGCTATTTTGGATATTCATATATTCTCTCCAAATTATAGATAATGTGATTTGATTTTTGTGTGTAGTTATTACCTTTCTTACTCTTTTAGTTTGTCTTCTCGTATTCCGTGAGGTTTTCCTTGTTTCTCCAAATAGTAAAATTTATAATTGAAAATGTGATTTTAATGCGTCGCGTTTTCATTGTAAAAGGGATTATGTAATGGACTATCTGATATTAAAATAGAAAAAGACAAATTAAAGACAAAACAGTACAATGTATAAATAAAGAAGAAACTAATAGTTATAAAGAAAAAATGCCCAACACGGCGAAAGAGAAAATTAAAATAACTTCTGAAAATAATAATAATAATATGAAAACAACAAACAAGAAGATGTTTAAACAAAGGAACAAACCATGGAAGCCCATGAACAAACGTACAATGTGAGAAGTTGAAACTAACCTGTGACTGAGGATATAGATCTCGGTGGGCTTGAAGACTTTTAGACTGTGACGTCACTTTGAAGTCGTCAGCTTTCTGGGCGGACGCCAGAACCTGTCAGTCAATTTTGACTGGACAAAGAACATGGAGGAATAACCATGATTAGAACCTTGGAGTTCACATCCTCCTGTTCCGCTCCCTCACCATGTTCATCTTTTTTATCCCTTTCTCATTTTTCTCCCTCTATTTTCTAAACCATCTTTTCTTCTCCATCTTTCGAAGACCACATTTCTTTTCTCCATTATGTTCACATTTCTTTTTTAGTTTACTTGAATGACCACTCTCTATATCAAATTGTCACTCTTGGGCCCGTTTTTCACAAGGTTGCGATTTTTCATCAAAACTCAACTTCGAATTGAGTTTGGGAAAATTCTTGGATCAATTAAAATTAATTTAAATCAAATTACGATTTATTTGTAATTATGAAAGTTTTGGATCAATCTTTGCTTTAAATGTATGGCAACTGTATGTATACGGGTCCCACTCTTAGTTCTTTCTACGCTGTCTCTACCAATTATTACAAATCCACCCTTCAATTCCTAAATAAAATCAAAGTAAATAAAACCAAACAAACGACCTAAAATGGGAAAAAAATCAAACAGGAAGTAAATCGAAATAAAATAACCTGAGGAAATTAAAAATATCAGGTTTCGAAAACGTCTGTTGCTGTTAATTATGCTAATTTAAACACTTCATTCATCTTACTTTGCAGTTATACTACAGTCACATCAAATAAATGAAACCGACTCCAAAGCGACCAATGATAACTTAGTATCTTTTCTCATTCTGGGGGGGGGGGGGGCTCATGGGGCGGGATAATGCATATTAATGCATTCATTCATTCAGTTTGCGTAGCTGTTACGTTATGTCATTGTTTTTTATTGCTTTTGCTGCATACATTAGTCGTTGAAAATGTTATTTTTGCATGATTTTGGATTATGTTTCTGTCCTGATACAATTCATCTGCTATGTTTATTTCCAATTTTCTACAATGTCATTTGATTTGTGTATTCACAGCTGCAATATTATTATTTTGTATGATATCTATATCATGCATGTATATGAATTTTATTTGAAGTGAATGAATAATAAAGATTACTACAAAACAAGATTCTGAAGTCGATTCCGCAGGCGTGACGGTCAAATTAGCATGACTAGTACATCTATACTGAAAAATTGTAATGGAGTGACTTGTACGGAGGAGTAATGAAATGTAAAATTTATTAATTTAATAATTTAACTGCTTTTAGCTTTAGGCAGTGTGATCTTTTGTAAGATTTATTTTCTCTAATGCGAATAAGTGGAAAGTATACCAGAATGGTCTCGGACACCTGACAGCACAGAATATATTCTGGGATTCGGAACAGTCTGACCGAAATCTATCTCTTGATGTATTTCGCATGGCATGCAAGAGGACATTAAATGTCGGTCCCAGACGTAAATAACCATATCCGATTGAACCTCGTGTGCAAAGCCAAATACACAGCAACTTACACACACACCCACACTCTCTCAAAATACACATACATGCTCTCCCACACAACCCTACATATACACTGACGACAAGGTATAGCATTAAAAGTGGTGCCAAAAATGCCATATAGTTTATCTTGTGTACTCTTAAACAAAATTAGATTTTGAAGAAAACCATTGAAGACTCAATTATCTTGATCGTAATGGCTTATACCCTCGAAAGTTTCTTATGTGTAAATAAATAAAAAAATAAAAAAAACGAAAGAATTTGGGTCGAAATACTGCGAACATGGTGAAGGAAATAGAAAAGTGTATTGAATCTGAACCAGAATTTGAAAAGAAGGTTGTGAATAATTATGTCAAACAACATCATCAACAAAAATAAGAAGTTTAAAACTTAGGATAGACACTTTTGAAAAATCTATAATATTTTGGGGATAATCGCGAGAGTTTCTGGGAAGACGCGATTACGTCATTAGAAAACAACAAGCTCGCCGTCAGAGCTTCACTGAGGTATAACAAAACGAGGAAGGTGGCTCGGAAGCTCAGAATAAAAAGTAATTTTATTAAGATGATACGGTCACCTTTCTCGCCTTAAAATAGGTTCCCTTTCTCGCGCTCTTCTCCTTCCTTCTTTATAATGGACCCTGTAAATGACCAGACAAATTTCATTAAAGATAACTGATGATGATTGAAAATTTCAACCGCTCGGAAGCGCTGGTGATGTAGAGAGTAAATGATTTTTCCGTTTTTGGTTAGGGTAGTTTACCGTTAGCTACGGACGAGAGAAGAAAAGTGTAGTAACTTTTTACTCGACTACAACTGAGAATCTTTTATGCATGCATTATGAAACAAAGGATTTTCACCATGAAGTTTGAGGGTGAGGAGGGGACCGCAACTACCCCCTTTCCCATACAGGCATATGGATGGGGGCCTTTTGGGATTCTTGCCCCCTCCCCAAAAATGAATAAATAGATAGATAAATAAATAAATAGATAGATAAACAATAAATAAATAAATGAATAAATAAATAAACAAAAGGTTTCACGACTGGGGGAAGGGCGGGGAAGGAGAAAGAAGTAGTAAGTAAGCAAAAGGGAAAATTGTGAAATACGGTTATTTTAAAGTCATGGTTGTTTGTTCGCTTATGACTAATTACTATTAAGACACCACCCCCCCCCCCCCCCTCTTACGCCATTTTCTTCTCTTTGCATTTCAAGGAATAAAACCCTGTCCCTTCCCCATTTACATCAGTGAAATGTCGATAGTTATTTTCCTGAATAAAAATAAGTGACACTAGTGGTAGGATTTGAATCCACGGCCCTCTCATTAGAGACGAGAGTCAGGACTACTATTTCATCAAATTGTATAATTATACACACGATCAGCCGGTACTTTCGGCTCACCCTTTCCTTCCCTCCTTGAAATCGTTCAGCGGCTCTTGTGTCTGCAATCATCTGACATTTATTTTACAAAAATATTTTTGTTGCTATTTCTGGGAATCTAAAGTTACGTAATGGAATGTTTTGACCTGTTTTCTGTCTATCAAGCACCTGTTTCGGCTAGCCTGCAGCTTACCTTGCCCACCCTACGCCAAAGGTAAAAAATAATTAATGAGGTATTTGCAGACGCCCTTTTTTTCCTCGGACAATGACGAAGCAAAATAATGAAAGTGTAACATTTTTAATGTATGCTCATCATGCTTGTGTTATGAAGAATCACCGTATTTGTTCATGTTTCTTTCTTTGTTTTTTTTTGTTTACTGAGACCTGCATCTTGAATTTACTACATTTCAGGCCTACATAAAGAGTATACAATGGCAAAGAATGAATTAACATTTCCATTCATACTTTTACTATTTAACATCACCCTAGCAGTACTAAAATCTTTGCAAGAGAAACCCCAAGTGTATAGTGGTTTGTCGCGCGACGGTAATATTATTGAAGTACTAGTATACAGATATTGACAAAAATAAATCACCATGTGAACAAAAGCACCTAAACAATGTCGAATCAGGAAAACTCACTCCAGACCGTCCAAGTTTATCAAGTTATTTCCAACGACACACCATTGTCGATGTGTTTATAGCAAAAATAAGTTAAAAGAAATCATCTTTTGCTCTAAAATTGCACACAAAAATCCCTACTACTATAATCATACCGCCTTTCGCTAACTACTGTATTTCATGCCTACCGTATCTCATGGATTTAAACTCGGTCCACGTGTTCAATGATTCTGTCAGCAAACAAAGTCCCTCTCATTTTCAAGTACTGTATCAAGCTGTATCAAACTCGGAATTCTGAACGCTAGAGGGCGCTTGATCTGGCCACGCCCAGTTGCATGGACTGTTCTTCACGGAGACAGTTTTTCACGCTCGTGGCGCCACGAAGACCTCGGAGCTATAAAAACAGGAAGGTAGAGGGAACATCAACCGGAACATGAGCGTAGAGGCACGGGACTCTGACCCGATCCCGACCGGCCTGACAACCCCACGCTTACCGACGTTGATTGGCTCTTCCGCCCCCATGTTCTCATTGCTTTGAGCTATTAAACTATAGAGGGTTCATTGGTGAATGGCTTGTGGGGAAGGGGAGAGGGAAAAGAGGGGAGGGGGGGGGGAGAAAGAGTATGAGAAGAGTTATTGAATTTGAGGAGAAGTGATGCAGCAACAACAGAATAAACAAAACGAAGAATAAGAAAGAAGAAGGAGGTGGATGAGGAGGAGAAGAAGAGGACGCAGAAGAACAAAAAGAAGAAGAAGAAGGTGATGATGATGATGCTGATGATGATGTTAAGCATGTTAAGAGAGAAAAGAAGATTTGAAAGGTATGTCATGTATGTAGAGACAAGGAGAAGGGAACGAAAGACAGAGATATGAAAATTGCTGAATGATCATAATGGATGATATGAAAGGAAGAATCTATGAAAAAAGAATTCATAACATTGATCAAAGTGAATTTTATTAATCTGGAAATGTGAGCAAACACACATACAAAAAGAGAAAAAAAAGAGTGAGAGATAGATAGATTTTATAGATAGATAGATAGATAGATAGATAGATAGATAGATAGATAGATAGATAGATAGAGAAAAGGAATTGTGTGGCGGGACCACTAATCTCTATCCTATCGAGCGTGAACGTCGATGAGGGCAGCATAAAGCAGCATTTTACTCTCGACAATTGTTCAAGTTCCTTTAATGAATTTCATAGTCTGAATTGATTATTGTTTTCTTTTGTTTTCCGTTCCATCTTGATGATCCTTATCTGGTACACACGAAGAAAAATAGATAAAATATCACAAAAAGGTGAACCCACGGAAAAATGAGAACTGTCATCGGATTACGCTGATGGTTACCTGTTCTGACACATCTTTTGTTGTATAAATTCCATTAACTATATTTAGTTCACACGAGTGATATTATTCCTTGCACAGCGCAGCCAATGATTGAGTTTTAGATTTAATAACATAGCAAACCTCAAGTAGCGAACACTTACGATTAGTTTTGTATTTTTGTTATGTTAAGTAAAATGGGTTATCTGTAAAAAGCCGTGATCAATTTGAATGTTCTATCCTCAACAAAGATGGCGCGCTTTCACTCACGAAGAGGAGATGAAGTTTTGCCCTTCTCCCTCCTTTTTTTCTCGTGTGCCTAATGCGCAATGAAGTTCTTATTATTTCTCAATAATAATTCGCTATTAAATTATTTCCGTGACCAGTAGCGTGGAGGTCTTTCAAACTTTTTTTTTCCCAGAATAGTACCATAAAACATTTCAAATTAATGTCAACATCTCGGCAAGTAAAGTACAAGTGAAAATTCAACTAAACACAGAGAACAAAGTTTAAAAAGGATAAACAAATAAAAATAAAGAGATTACAATCTCAAGTAAGAGAAGAACGTTAACTATTAAGAAAATATTACTACTTGTACATCTGCTTCTTCAAAAGCATCAAATTACTTTTATTTATTTTTGTCTTTTTGATCCGTTATTATTATTTTTTTAATTTCAACAAGATAATCCAGCATTGTTCTATTTCAAGTGTCTTCCAGGGTAAATTTTCAATTTAACATCTTGTTAGTGATTTTTATTCTCTAAGTTGTCCTGAGCCAATCAGATGCAAGGTTTTCGATAGCTTATTACAATATTCAGTGAAAAATCACTCAATAATTATTTCGTGAAATTCTCCCCAGGTTTCATCGCAATTGATATGAAATTAATTTGCAGTTGAATGAATTCGCAGTGAAATATAAAGATTCATGCAATATGATAGAACGCTTGAATGATCAAAAATGATATCATAGTCGTATGATTTTTATTATTTTTTATTCCTGTATTTTAGAATCAATAAATAAACAGACACGATAAAAAAACATTTTATAAATGTAACATTTAATATCTAATTTTTATTCATTCATTTAATAAATACTTTTAATCGAAGTTCAATCGGATTTGGAAAAGATTTGTAACTTTTTTCAGAATTGAGAGAAATCGACGATACACAAACTATTGTCATTATTGTGTAATTTGTGATTCCGTTGTCGGTTTTACCTGCCAAGCCCCCCCCCCCCCCTCTCCTCCTTTTTCCTCTTTTGCTCTCCCTCTTTCTTTCTCCTACTTTGGTTCTCTCTCTCTCTCAGCCTCCATCTTTCTCCTACCTACCCCTCTCTCTCTCTCTTTATTCTCTCTCTAAATCCCACGCTCTCTCTCTCTCTCCCACCTCTACCCCTCCACTCTCTCTTACCCCTCTCATTCCATGATCTTCTAGACTGATGAAATAAGGATTTGAATTAAGCTCGTTAGGGCGTATAAAAGTATGCCATGGCTAAAGCGTAATTGGATGATATTGATGATAATTCACAGTAGCATGAACAATTTATTAGCATGCAGAGAATACAAACTGAGAAACAGAATTTGACACAAAAGAAAGTTATGGCGAGGAGGAGAAGGAGGAGAAGGAAGAATAGGAGGAGAAGGAGAAGGAAGAGAAGGAGGGGAAGGAGGAAGAGGAGGAGAAGGAGAAGGAAGAGAAGGAGAGAGAGGACATGGAGGAGGAGGTGGAGGAAGAGGAAGAGGAGGAAAAGGAAGAGAAGGGGTAGGAAGAGGAGGAGGAGAAGGGGTGGGAAGAGAAGAAGGAGGAAGAGGAAGAGAAGGAAGAGAAGGAAGAGAATGAGGAAGTGGAGGAGAAGGAAGAGAATGAGAGAGAGGAGGAGGTGGAGGAAGAGGGGGAGAAGGAGAAGGAGGAAGAGGAGGAGAAGGAAGAGGAGATGGAGGAGAAGGAACAGGCCTTTGAGTGCAAAACACCCGCTGAAATGATGAATGAATGAATAAAAACTGAATAAATGAACTCATGAGAATGAATGAATTACATAAATCAATTAATGAATTGATAAATAAGTAAATGAAAAACTCAATGAAAAAATAAAGAATAAATAAAAGAATGAATTAATTGGTGAAATAAATAGGTAAATGAATAGAATGTTCAAAGAGAGGTATGGGATGATGCAGAGAACAAGAACCTTCAAAAAAAATAATTCAATAATTATGTAATCGGTTGAATAGTCTTTGATCCATCCGGCGCTACAACCATTTCATCAAGACATCAAGTGTGATAATGAAAACATAACATGCAGGGTCGATTCATAAATTGAATTACATTTCTCATGTAGTAAGTCAATAAATATATCTCTAATCACCGTTTGTACAATTTATAGTGAGGTATTCAGTAGGTATTGGCATCTCCACTTTAAACTATTCAGGATTGAATGAGTATTAACTTGAAATCACATTCATCCAAACAAAAATGAATGATGACTCAATATCGTACTGATAATCATAATCCCCTCATTAATGCCCGGTAAATGTACATTATGCAACGACCGTGATGATTTGTAACATGTTTGTTAAATGCGTTATCTACAATTCTCGTATGCAGATGATTTTATTTTATATTGTATAAATAACTCTGGAAATGATTTTCAAAATAAAAGGAAAATCAATGCCTATAGGCTGGCAAAATGTGTTAAATTTATAACCATATAAAAAGTCAGGCAAAACAACAGCACATCTTCCCAACTAATTCTATAAACTAAAGTCGCTTGAGTGAGTGCATTTTCGGGTGGTCTAGTGGTTTGTGAGGTTGACTCAAAAGCAGAGAGTTCGTTTCTCTGTCGCGGACTGATGTCACTCTTACCATTTTTACAGAAGTAAAGTGAACCAAGAAATTGGCGAAATACCCGGGGGCTGGGGTTGGGGCTTGCTCCCTCGTAATTTTTTCCATCAGCTTGAATCCAACGAATGCAATCATCTTTCTTTGAATTTACCAAGTGCAAAATATCTCTGAAAAGAATCTTGGCACATGTTGCGGGGCAGGGGTGAGGCCTGGTGTCTCTCGTGGCGTGACGTCATATATTAACACTCACGAAAACTTCATTATTTCTCTCCTTTTTTTGGAAGTTAATTCCAGGGGACAGGAGTACCTCCTCCCAGCAAATCAAATCCAACCTACCCACGGCCGATCTCGCAAAGTGGATTACGCGCCTAATTTCTACCAGACACGCTGGCGTAACGCAAACGATCTTACGGGACCGTCCCGTGTGTCACGTGACCTCCCGACCGGGGCCGAAACCTACCATTTGGGAATGTAGAATCAACATGGGGGATTCCCCGGAAAATTAGGCGAAATCTAATATATTTGCGACTCATTACGGTTCATTTAAATCACGACGGTGAACTTGAAGTGTATGGATGCACAAGCCAGGAATTACCATCCAATAAAAGGCTGATAGTGTAAACGGAGGGAGATTCCACTGACTGAATGAATGAATATAGAATGGATGAAAATAATGTCTCTTCAAACTAAGAAGTAGCAATAAGAGTGAATAATTGTCGTGGATGCAATCAAATTCCATATTTGTTTTAATCCAATTAAATATAAGCTACACTGTAAAAAAATATTGGGTAAAATTTTAACCAGCCCGATGGTAATTATGTGTCTAACCAATTCGGGGCAGTATTTTAACCAATGCGGGAAGCATATTATAATAATAATAATATAGGATATTTATATTGCGCACATATCCACCTTGTTAGGTGCTCAAGGCGCTCCTATATTACCCGGCTAAGCTAGGCGTTCATAGCGCACACAGCTTTTTAAGGAATTACTTCCTACCGGTACCCATTTACCTCACCTGGGTTGAGTGCAGCACACTGTGGATCAGTTTCTTGCTGAAGGAAATTAGGCCATGGCTGGGATTCGAACCCACGACCCTCTGTTTCAAAGTCCGAAGACTAATCCACTGGGCCACAACGCTCCAGTAAGGTTAAAAAATAAGCAACATTTACTTGAGAATGGGCAAAATTTTCATCACACTGCATAAGTAAAAATGCCCCAAAGAAATGCCCAATGTTGGTTGGACACATAATTATCCTCATGGGCATTTTTACCCAATATTTTTTTAGAGTGTATATCTCTGAATTATACAAACTGGTAAAGATGCACAACTTCTTCCCTGTTACACACTGCAAAAACTCCGGTGCTGATTTAACACCAAACAGGAATCTATATATGTCCACACCGGAGAAGAATTGAAACAACACCAATTTGGAATCAAACCGATGCTGTTTTAATACCAATTGGTGTTGTTTAAACACCTATCTGGTGTTAGACAAAAACCAAACTGGTGTTGTTAACACTTCTCTGGTGTGGACATATATAGATTACAGGCTGGTGTTAAATCAACACCGGAGTTTTTGCAGTGCACGTGTTGGGAATAATGGTAGAAGTAAGAAATTGAGAAATTGAGATAAATCATTAATAATTTTCCAAAGGATATTAAGTAAGTCGATATGATTTTGGAGATGACATCTTCTATCTCAACGTAACCTTTAAGTATGGTATTTAATCATTATGAATACCACTAATCGGTCAAAAACACACTTTCAGTTAAAAACATATCTATTTTCCCGCCAAAATAAATAAAGTATGAGTGGCATGAGACAAGGGCCCTTGGAACGATTTTTTTTACTGGGGGTGCTGATTTTAATTTGACAAGCAAAAAAAAAAGGTTTCACTACAATATATAGGTAATTTTTGCTAAATTTCTCCATTTGTTAACACCTACCATAATTCCTGAGGGTGTTACCTATGGAGAATAATACACGCAGCACCCCCGCTCCCCAGGGCCATGCCTACCCATCACTGACATGTTACCAAATGAAAATTAAAATAATTTTGATGAAGGATGGGACCGGGGAAGGGCTAAAACACACGAAAATGAATTGAATTTTTGGCGGACGACGAAAAACAGACGACCGAATAGGAATGTGGAATGCGAACAAGAACAATGCATTGTATCATAGCTTACATTTTTTATATGAATTGTATAATTTAAACGAATTATTTTAATCCATATAGTCACAGATGAATCGTGGTTAATAAAACACCTCATAGATTTCGTATGTAGGCTACTGTCATGCAAGAATCTACTGCGCTGGAAAAAAAACGGTGTTTATTTAACACCAGCCCGGTATCTATAATATATCGAAAAACACCAGAGAATTGTTGAAACAACACCAGTTAAGAATTAAACCGATATTGGTTTAACACTGATTAGTGTTGTTTAAATGCCTATCTGATGTTAGCCAAAAGACGAGGTGGTGCCGTTTCAACACCTCTCTGGTGTTTTCCGATGTAGATGCCGAGCTGGTGTTTAATTAAACGCCGGTGTTTTTGCAGTGTATCATTGTTTATATTTTGTATTTTGATATGATTTGTATAATTTCAACGAATTATATAATCCATATAGTCACAGATGATTTATGGTTAATTAAACACCTTAATAGATTTCGTTTGTAGGCTGCTGCGCAAGAACATATGGGATGAAATACAAAATACCAATCATTGATGCCTTCCGGCGTGTCGAGCGCCAGTGGGTGGAGGAGACAAATCAACGTCATCTGCCCGTCTCATGGTCGGGATGCCATCGCAATGGAATGTGAGATGTGGGATGGATGAAAATAGGAGAATGAGGATGAGACAGAAATAAAATAAAATCTGTTTCGAGGCATGGTGAAAAGGGGTGTAATAGGCACACCGGCGTAAGTATGGTGGACTGTGTGCACATATAATGTGTTTAGGCGATATATATAATAAATAATATAATAATATAGGATTTGTATAGCGCACGTATCCACCTTGCTAGGTGCTCAAGGCGCTCCTATATTACCCCGGCTAAGCTAGTCTACCGATTCTGGTGCGCACAGCTTTTTGAGGAATTACTTCCTGCCGGTACCCATTCACCTCACCTGGGTCGAGTGCAGCACAGTGTGGATAAGTTTCTAGCTGAAAGAAAACACGCCATGGCTAGGATTCGAACCCACGACCCTCTGTTTGAAAGGCGAGAGTCAGAACCACTAGACCACGACGCATCCATCCATAATATATATAGATGTATAGATAAATAGATGAATAGGTCTATATACACGACAAAGAGGTGCGATAATGGACATGAACGATAATCATTTGTGGATGTTCTTTGTGGATCTCATCAAATTTTCTTGATAAAGCGCCCGAGATAATCTATGATTGGGGATCCCAGTCTTCAAATATTATTGGTGCTATGTTAGACAACCTCTTTAATCTATGAATTAAATTCTTTGTCATGTTGTCCACCCATGCCATTTGCGGGATTTATTTGTATTATTATCTTTATATGGATATTAAGCAACAAGTCGAAAGGTAAAACTATAAAATTCTTTTTTTTTGTTGAGGGGGAGGGGGGCTTTTTTTTTACCAATGGACAGTCACAACAGCTAGCCCAACGCTTTTAACTAAAAATTAAGGAATCATTGCAGACATGACAAGTATGGATCTAAATTCAGCTATTAATGACATTGTTTACAGGCTATCCTGATATTTCCCCCCTTCTCCATTCCGTCTTTGTCCCCTTATCAATTTCATCCATGCCTCTCTCCGGTCGCTGAGCAGGATGTGTGGTATTAGCGCGCGCTAACTTCAAACCGGAAGTTGTCACACATTCGAGTCTCTTCCCATCTCCCTTTGCACGCGAGTGGGCCAACCTCAAAACCGCACTTTTGATTGGTCGGAGCACCTGCACTGTCAGTCATACGTCGTGGTAGCGAGTTTGCCATTGGCTGTGCGTGCATTACCACGGTGAGGTAGACATCTTTGAAGAAAAAAGAAAACGAGATGAAAAGTCAAAGCATCCAATGATTATGATGATTGAACATAATTTAATAACTTAAAAATAAAATCACATTTATAAACTTTAATATTTTTTATTGTTTATTTACTCCTTTTGTGAACTGTCAGCCTTTTGTCACTTTTTTAAATTGAGATCTCAAACATGTTATTTTCAAGATCTAGCCCCAAAACAACTTATTTGAAAGAAAAACAATCAGACAACATGGCAGGTCTGATAATGTCATCACAAAATAAGAAAGTTAGGAAATTTTTAGTTTCCCTTATCACATCATCATCAGTAAGCAAACAAGGGACCCGATAAAACTGACTGGGGTTTTCACCTCCAATATTTTTCACATTTTTAAAGGTATTGTTTAAGGTATAAAATTGAAAATAAAATTTCATGTTTGTACGCGGCATGCATTTAGAGTTTGGAGCATATTCAATTTTGCTGTTGGGATTGCCAAAGAAATGTCCATTAATCTCTGAAATGAAATGATTAAGGATTATTGCTCCGAAAGTGCCCCCTTTCCAGAAAGACGTAATAACAATAAATGGAAATTCAATGAAACCTGGCCACAACATCCAAGCATGTATAAGCCAATCGACTGAGAAATTGTTTCTTTCCCTTATTTTCACCATGCATAAAAAATAAATTGACAGAATATAATGTTACATTGATGACAATATAGGAACTAAGCATAACAAATGTTTGAAGTGCATATTCCCATAAATAACATTGAAGATATAAGTAACTCGTAGATAAACATGTAAGTAACTAAAACATGGATCGAAGTAAGCATTCATCAAAACCAGAAAAAAAATACTGTACTTATGTTCCCACAGATCCCCCTTTTTCTTTCCTCTCAAATATAAACAGACGTTGATTAAAAAAAAAGGAAATCATATGTTTCCATCATAGATCTATACATGGCACAGAAAACACTTACATTTGTCAAATCCAGCGTTTGTGTCCTTGGGAACAAACAAAATCTATCTATCTATCTATCTATCTATCTATCTATCTATCTATCTTTCTCTATCTATCTGCACCCTAAAAACACTGAGTAAAATTTTACCCCATATAGGGCTATTTCAACGCAATATTGCGTTAAATTTACAAAATATCGGATATCTTTTTACCCAACCAAATGCATGTTCCCATTTTATTCAATATTGGGTAAACCCTTTTTAGAGTGTACCTAACTATCTATCTATCTCTATATATATATCTATCTATCTATCTATCTATCTATCTATCTATCTATCTATCTATCTATCTATCTATCTATCTATATATCTATCTATCTGTCTGTCTGTCTGTCTGTCTGTCTGTCTGTCTGTCTGTCTATCTATCTTTCTGTCTGTCTGTCTGTCTGTCTATCTATCTATCTATCTATCTATCTATCTATCTATCTATCTATCTATCTATCTATCTATATATCTATCTATCTATATATCTATCTATCTATCTGTCTGTCTATCTATCTTCTTTCTGCTGTCCTGCACATTGGAGACGAAAGAAAAGGTATCCGTCATCGCATCGTCAGGTCTCCGCGTCAGGTATAGGTTTGTGACCCGGAGAGGGCCATCTAAATAAGTCCGTCTCGTCTGATTATTAACGAAGCAACAACTGTGGGCATTGATAGGGATGAAGTGTAGTTGTCATGGCAACCATTAAATCAGCGATGACGGATGGATGAGAGAGACACTAGCAACCCTGGATTCTATGATCACTAACCCAACATATCACAGATTTCAAAGGTCGGAACCCTTTCGCCCCTTCTTTTAAAGGTTGAATCGATCTTCTCTTTTTTCTTTTTTTTTGAAGACATAAACGTCTTACAACTACAATAATAATAATAGTAATGATAAGTATAATAATGTTATTATTATCATTATCATTATTATTGTTATCCTTATTATTGTTATCATCATCATCATCACTAACACAAATAACACTCCCGAAATCTTAGAAAAAATAAACACAACCTAACATACTAATCAAGTATTAAAAAAATGAAAACGTTTTGAAAAATTACAGAAGTGAATAAAGGTTATTTCATCAACGTGTATACAGTATGAATAACTCACATTCCCTCTTTGCCAGCCACGCTTCATAAATGAAATCTACAATGCCTACCTTTCATTCGCAATAACAACCTAATTACAAATGTATATTCCCAGAATATCAGTTAATGTTCCATGTGTTAAGATTTTTTTAAAGCGAGGACGCGATTGTAAAGACAAGCCTAGTATAATATCCACAATTAACTACCCAGGTACTTAAAAAAAAACAGTTTATTGTTTATATTTGCGTTGAAAATACAATGAATTGTTTTTATAGGTATACACATGTACAAGATAAGACAATTCGTGAACTGGAAACTTGAAAAAAAAGAATTCCTTAACGAGTCTAATTTGTTCACGATATTCCATAATGTTCTCAGATAATATCCGAGTTGAATAAGCATTACATAGAACCACCCGAATAGGGCGTACTGTAACCCGTAGATACTATACTGTGATTTCGAATTATGGTGTTCCACAAGGTTACATAAACGGACCATTGTTGTTTGAAAAGTGACCCGATTGACAAGACTGATGAATATCGTATACCTACCACATCTTACATATCCGAGATACTAAAAATTAATGAGTATTCCTAAATTTGCACTATTACCATGTTAATATTGCGATGTGTCAATTAAGATTTTTGGACATATTGTATGATTGTAGTCCAACATTAGGATGATAGGGATAGATGAATAAAGCCGCAGATAAACGAATGGAGAACTCAAATTCCACAGGCGATTATCATTATCATTTTCTTCTGATTCATTTTGGTAAAACAAAATCAAACTTCATAGTATTGTATAAAGGTCATATGAAACAAAAGGTAAAGGGCGATGGACCGGGGGGGGGGGGGGGACAAATACAACTGAAAAAATAACAAAAAAGAACATTGAACCTTTCCTTTGGACACCAAACGATAACTATCAGTTTTTCTGCGGCTTATCTCGACAAAGGAGCCGTGAGATCGCTTTTCAGCCTTCAATTTGTCCTAAGGCGCAATGCATGCTGGGTGCAGAAATGTATCTATTTCCATTTCCAATTGGGTTCGCTATTCCTTCGAGGATTGCACTTCTTACCGTGAACTTTGTTGCTCAGAGTTAGTCTACAATTCTACACCCAATTTTAGATTGCATTTAGCGGAAAGGCCGAAGGTCGCTCTGAGAAAATCACCCAAAATAGTGATAAGTAAGAGCGTGAATGTAGATTCATTTTGAATTGGTGTTGTGTGAAATGATTGAAACAAGCGAATGCGTTTCCCATGCCAGCAAACAAACAAAATACTTGTTACAAACAAATAACATTCAATCAGACAAACAAGACACAAACATAGTTAACACACAAACAAGCGAGCAAGCAATTTGAGACATCACCAAAATGCCATGAATACAGAATATCGTTTTGGTTCATAACTAAACGTACAATAATCATGTGATTCTCTAGCACCAATCGGACAGCAACATTCTAAGTATGTGGAATCGATACATGGTGATCCCCAAGGTTGGGAGATTCGAAATACAAATGTTTAGAATTGGAGACTACGCCGGATCTGGTTCCGTAAATCGTTATGTGGTTCAACTCAAAACTTCTGACCAACCCGACCAGGTTCGTGACAGCTTCGAAATGAGTTTATTCCCCGAGCGAACCCTCTCGGCGACCGTCAACAAACGGGGAGGTGTCGGGGAGTAGATCAATGTACTTTACCAAGGTCAGGAGAGAGTGAGAGAGGGAGAGGGAAGGAGACAGTCGGACGGACGGACGGAGATAGCGAGAG